>NC_056746.1:785911188-786213688 GCF_019279795.1 Protopterus annectens | reverse complement strand
ACACACATACACACACACAATATATATATATATACCATCTGTATCTACATGTATATAAATATGTATATAGCTCTCTCTCTTTTATATATATATATATATATATATATATATATATATATATATATATATATATATATATATATATATATATATATATATATATATATATATATATACATATATATATCAATAGCTTATAATGTAGCACACTCACATTTGTTGTGGATGATCAGAGGCTGTAGGTTTGATTCTCACTGCAGATGTTTGGATTCAGTTTTCAGTTATTAGCAGTGCAGTCCAGCATAACACTGTGCTGACCTCCTGATTTTCTTTCCTTCTTTATAAAGTTGCAGCTACTCTGAGTACTTTTACCTACGTGGGCCCTACTTAAACAGTACCCCGTCAGCTTCCTCAAGGTGGTTTGTAGCTCAGGTGGATGTAAAGATCTAACTACACTTAATGCCATGTACCTAATCAGAATGCTTTGTTTTGCCAAGGATGGTCTACAACTGGCCCCATTAGGATTTCAAATACTGGCTAAACATTTTCCTCCCCCTGGTGCTTGCTGGCAATGCCAAACTGATAAACCTTCAACCCAAAGGAATCTAATGTTTGCTCAATGCCAGGAGTCTGAACAAAACTCCACTCCTCTAAGCTCCCTTCACCTTAGAAAATGCAGGCATCTGAGCAGTTGCCACTGTTTAAAGTAACCAAGAGCACTCTTATAGGGCAGCCTAGAGTCCCATATCATGTTCTTGCAGGTTATAGATCACCCTCTATGACCCAGAAACCTATAAATCATGCTTAGACCTAGTGGAGACACTTACCATTCAATCCAATAGCATGTTCATGGAGGACTTTAACAACCTCTGTATAAACTGGGAATCCTACATGACCCCAAACTTGCAGGCAGAGATTTCTGGACTTTGTAAATAAAACCCCAGAACACTTAGTCCATTTGGCCACAAGGGTAAAAACATACTGGATCTGCTCCTCAGAAATATGGGAGAAACTGCACCTCCCACCCTGTCTAGTATCCTTAGGTAAGGTCAGAGCAAACTTAAAAACAAACCACCTCGGTGAATTCCAACATAAACAGATTGTACTGAAAACCAACAAAAGAGCTCACCACACTTGACGCAGGTTTAATATCACAAAAACAACAAAATAATAGATAAAGTGGCGCTTTCACATTTCTGACGTTTCATCAGACTTCAATACAAATACTCACATACATCCAGCTTATATATTATATCATGACCATTCTTCCAATCACATCTAAAAGTCATTAGGCATTCGTAAACAGTTTATTAACCTGTTTTTATTAAAGTTAATACTTAAAACAGTATAAGAATGCTAATAAATAAACATGTATCTCTAGTATATATAAATAACATTGTAAAGGAAATTAAAACCAGAGCCATACAAATAAAAGCCTATAACAGCTATGTATTTTAACTTAAATTTAACAGTGATCTCTCAAGCATTTTATATTGGAACATAGTTAAATATCTCTTTAAAATATCTATATATAAATATATATATATATATATATATATATATATATATATATATATATATATATAATCTCAAAAAATAACTATTAAAAAAATATACATATATATATATATATATATATATATATATATCTATGTGTATATGCCTCTCACCTAAAAATATATCTAACCTTTACAGAAATATAAATATACGTATATAAAAAATATATATAATCTATTTCAGAATTAAAATATAAAGTAAAAATTTTTATTAAGATGAAACTGTATATATGAATAGAGTCCACCACTGCCAACGAAAAAACAGACTGCAAACCTGCTACTTTTAACGTTTTCGTTCTTTAATCACAAGAACTTCATCAGAAATGCACCCTTACTAAAGAACATGTTTTTTATATATCATAAAATTGATCACGTCATCACTAATTGACCAATAGATTTTCATCATTTTATATGAAAACTTTTTTTTAAAAAATTAAATTGAATGGACATTTGTATATTTGTATATAAAAAGACAGACAGACAAACTTTGATTATACAATATAATCTCTACCGTCAGACAAAAATTAAAAAGTGTTTAACCATAGATTAAACTAAGTGCTACTTTAAAATCTTTGTAAAGCTAAAAAGCACTTAATATTAATGACATCATTCAAGCCAGGTGGCTCATCTGCTTTTAGCCTGATTTGCCAAATAGATTCCTTACATTCTAATAGAGTTTTAAAATCACCACTAAACAAACTGTCATCAACCTTCTCTAATACTGAGAACATAAACTTTTTAAATGAAACACAACTTAAAGAATGTTTTGCTAAAGCATTTGTTAGATCTTTTTTCTTTATGGCTAAATTGTGTTCATAAATACGTTTATTTAAATTTCTTATAGTTTTACCTATATAGAAATGATGCATAAGGAGCACACTATTGCCACATAAACTATATTATTAGTTTTACAAGTAAATTGTCCCTTTGGCTTGAAATCTTTATTCAAGTGTTTTAAAAAAACACTAGAAGTACCACTAACAAACCTGCATTGCTTGCAGCCTGTACAGGGATATGTACCTACCCTACTTGTGATATGTGTTTGTGAGTTTTCTCCCTTTCCAAATCATCTTTATATTAGTCACTTTTTATAAGTGAAAACTGGGCGATATTACCTAAAATGTTAGCTAACTCATGGTTTCCTAACACAATTTTCCAATTGTTAGTCACTATCCCTTTAATAATGTCCATCTCATTGCTGATGGGTAATGGAAAAGACAACACAAACTTATTAACAGATGTTTCTTTGTTTTCAACATTGTCTAATGTCAATGTACTAGTAAGAATAGGAATCGCTTTGTTTTTCCTTAAAATGTTAACCTCTTTTATAATACAATCTAACCAGCTTGTTTCATAACCTCTCTCAATAAAGAAACGTTTTAGATCACTGGTTTCACTAATAAAGCAATCATTTTCACTAGTAAGTCTACTAAGCCTAATAAACTGGCCTTTGACCACACCTTTTTTCATGTGCTTAGGATGTAGACTCTCAAAATGCAAATATTGGTTAACAAAAGTTGGCTTCCTATATAATATATGGACATAACTGATATTATAGTTGATGTAAAGATGTTTACTAGGAATGTAGGTCTAAAACTATTATTTGGAAATGATGATAATAATGTTAATAAGAATGTTTTTAAAAACATCAGTTTTTATACCACAAACAAATCCGATACTAGATGCATTTGAAAAAGCATGTGAGAGGGATTTGATAGAATTTTCTATGAGTGGTGCTAATAGACCGGATTTTTATAACTTGAGCCATGATGAAAATGAAGCCATCAAAAGCCTACAGGATAAAAATGAAATAGTGATTAGACATGCAGCTAAAGGGGGAGCAGTAGTTGTGTTAGATAGAAGTATGTATAATAGCAAAATGAATGATTTACTGGATGATGCTGATACATATCAGAACTTAAATGCTACATTATTAGATAAGGTTATTAAAAGGGTTCAGGATGAATTATATGATTTGTTTTTATGCAATGTAATAGTTGGAGAATTGTATAAATATTTTTTCGTTGAAAAACCAATAATTCCAATATTCAGAGGGCTACCTAAAGTGCATAAAAATCAGATGGATCCACCCATGAGACCCATAGTGTCAGGGAGTGGGTGGCTGACAGAGCCACTATCAATTTATTTGGAGAAACAATTTAAACCTGTGGTCAATGAAACTGAGTCTATAGTAAAAGATACTCAACAGTTTTTACAGGGATATGCAGAATACATTTCATCTACAAATACAATGAGAATGATATACCAGTAACATTGGATGTTGTGTCCCTTTTTACTTCTATACCCAATCAAGTAGGCATGGAATATGTAAGATTACTACTTATAGAAAGAGGTATCCCTAGAGATCTCATTATGAGATGTATGTTGATTTTAGATATAGTACTAAATAATAATGTTTTTATGTATGAGAAAAAGTATTATCTATAGAACAAGGGTGTAGCCATGGGGACACCATGCGCTAATTCAAATGTGAATTTAGTAATGGCCTATTGGGAAGGGACTTGCGTATTGGGGGACACACCGTTCAATGAGTATATCAAATACTATAGACGTTTTGTAGACGATGTTTTTCTTGTGTGGAATGGCATTATAGAAATGTTAAATGACTTTGTTACATATGTAAATGGCACAGCTAACTTTTTGAAATTTGAGTGTGTACATTCAACACAACATATAGAGTTCTTTGATGTACGTATCAGCAAGGAAAAGGAAGGGGTAGCAACAGATATTTACAGGAAACCTTGCTGGAGGAATAATTTATTACACTACAACAGTATGCACCCGAGGCATGTTTATCCAAATATACTAAAAGGTCAAGCTCTAAGAATATCTAGATTGGTCAGTAGTGACGATAGCTATCAGGAACAACAAGAAATATTGAGAAATAATTTTATAGATAGAGGTTATAATAAGTGTGAATTAGATAGTATAATGTCTGAAAATGTCAAGCAAAGATTAGGGAAAGGGAAACCTTTTTTATATAGAAATGAAGGGAATAATCATACTGTAAATAGTAATAAGTATGAAAATAAGAAAAGTAGATTAGTCATTCCCTTCACAAATAGGAATATGAAGATTAAAGAAATTATTAATAATAATTTGAGAATCTTAACAGCTGATGACAAAGTGAGGGAGCTAGTAGGTGATACACCGAATGTTACATATAAAAATATGAAGTCATTAAAAAGACTTCTATGCTATGAAGGGAATAGAGAAGGAAGTATACATATACAAAGGAAGGGGACATTTTCATGTAGACATTACAACCAGTGTGTCTATATGTCGAATGACAATAAATTTATACATCCTGATAATAAAAAATGAATATACATTTGAATGTTATGCGGATTGTAGATCAAGGGATTTAGTTTATTTGGCTCAATGCCAACTATGTAAATCATTTTATGTGGGAAAAACTAATAGAACTCTGAGAGAAAGGGTTCGGGAACATGTATATGCCATAAATAAGGAAGATGAGGGAAATGTCTTGGCAAAACATGTTATTAATTTTGGATCCACACACAAATTTAAATTCATAGCCCTTGAGTTGATTAAAAAACAGGTAGACTAGGTAATGTAAGGAATTTCACTGAAGAAAGAGAATGTAGATGGATAATGAGGCTACAAGCACATAAGGCGCATGGCCTAAATGATAAGATATCATTGAAACCCTTTCTATTAGCAAAACCATACACACACTAATATATAACCCCCAGATATATATATATATATATATATATATATATATATATATATATATATACAGTTTCATCTTAATAAAAATTTTTACTTTATATTTTAATTCTGAAATAGATTATATATATTTTTATATACATATATTTATATTTCTATAAAGGTTAGATATATTTTTAGGTGAGAGGCATATACACATAGATATATATATATATGTATATATATATATATATATATATATATATATATATATATATATATGTATATTTTTTTAATAGTTATTTTTAAGATGATATATATATTTTTATATATAGATGTTTTAAAGAGATATTTAACAATGTTCTCATAATATAAACTGCTTGAGAGATCACTGTTACATTTAAGTTAAAATACATAGCTATATATAGGCTTTATTTGTATGGCTCTGGTTTTAATTTCCTTTATAATGTTATTTATATATGCTAGAGATACATGTTTATTTATTAGCATTCTTATACTGTTTTAAGTATTAACTTTTAATATAAACAGGTTAATTAAACTGTTTACGTAATGCTTAATGACTTTTTAGATGTGATTGGAAGAATGGTCATGACATAATATATAAGCTATGGATGTATGTGAGCATTTGTATTGAAGTGTAAGGAAACATTTGTGAAACGTGAAAGCGCTCACTTTTATCTATTATTTTATTGTTTTTGTGATATTAAACCTTGCCGAAGTAAGCTGTGGTGAGCCTCTTTTGTTGGTTTTCATTACATATCTTTGGTCTGAAGAGGCACCCTACCCAGGGCTGGTCGGTTTTGTTCTATTATAAACAGATTGTACAACAAAAGAAAAAAAAGTAATAGCAACAATTAGGAAGTGCAATACCCAGCAGGATAAAGTGTGTCTCTTCAAGCTAAACAAACAACTAACAGGGCAAATTAAGTCTAGCAAAGCCATTTTAAGATAATGGTTGCCTACCAGGCCAAAGACAACCACAAGGCTTTCTTTAGAAATGTCTGAAATCTCAAAGGCTGTATGCAACATTGTGCAGAACTGATTAATTGAGCCACATACATTGAACAGGAAGATATAGCAAATCTGTTGGCTGACAAATTCATTTCCACTTTTACCCCTTTCTCTTCCCACCAATACTGCATCACAAGTAATAAATGAAACATAACTCCTCCAACCATCAGGATGGAGTAGGTATTAAATGTGATCTTTAATGCTAAGAACACCACATTCATGGGCTCCAGTAATACTCCAGGATGGCTTTTAAATAGCCTGACACATTACCTATCTGGATCACTAGTGTCACTATTTATCCATTGCCTCCAGACAGGCTTTGTGCCACATGAATGGAGGACTATAATGGCTATCTTTCCAAAAAGGGTGCTGAATGGAGGACTGCAATGTTTATCTTTCTAAAACGGGCTGTGCATCAACAGACCATGTAAACTACAGACCCATAAGTCTAACTAGTCTCAGTCTTATATGCAAAGCCATGGAAAGAATTATTATAGATACAATTAATAATGACATATGAAACCTTCACACTCTGGATCTAACCTAGATGGGCTTCGTTAAAGTCAGAGCATGCCTACTCTACCTGCTGGACTTCTTTGAAACATCACCAAAGCAATGGGTGTGGTCAAAATGATAAATACTGCCTACCTTTACCTCACTACGACATTTGATACAATACTCCACTCCGCCATTGTAAACAAACTCATGGAATTAGGCATTAACCCCTATGTTATGCTGTAGATAGCCAGCTGGCTCTCAGAGAGGACTCAGGAAGTTAGAATAGGAAAGAGCTCCTCCTCAGGAGACAGGTCACTAGTGGAGTCCCTAAAGACTCTGTGCTGGGCCTGCTACTTTTTGACATTTATTTCTTAGAAGTCAAAGCCAATGCCATAGGCCTCTGGCTGGCCAAGTCTGCAGATGACTGACAATTAAGAGCAGACATAGATTCCCTCAAGTCACTAACATCTTACATGAAGGACTCATCATTCTCTTTCGGCTTTTCCCGTTTGGGGTCGCCACAGCGGATCATCTCTTTCCATTTCTTCCTATCCTCTGCATCTTGCTCTGTCACACCAACCGCCTGCATGTCCTCTTTCACCACATCCATAAACCTTATCTTAGGTCTTTCTCTATTCCTCTTACCTGGCAGCTCCATCCTTAGCATCTTTTTCCCAATATACCCATCATCCCTCCTCAGCACATGTCCAAACCAACGCAATCTTGTCTCTCTTGCTTTGTCTCCAAACTGTCCAACATGAGCTGACCCTCTAATATACTGATTCCTGATTCTATCCATCCTAGTCACACCGACTGCAAATCTTAACATCTTTAACTCTGCCACATCCAGCTCTGACTCCTGCCTTTTTGTCAATGCCACTGTCTCCAACCCATATAACACAGCTGGTCTCACTACACTCTTGTAGACCTTCCCTTTCACTCTTACTGATACCCGTCTGTCACAAATCACTCCTGACACTCTTCTCCACCCATTCCACCCTGCCTGTACTCTCTTCTTCACCTCTCTTCACATTCACCATTACTCTGAACTGTTGATCCCAAGTACTTAAACTCGTCCACCTTTACCAACTCTACTCCCTGCATCCTCACCATTCCTCTACCCTCCCTCTCATTTACACACATATATTCTGTCTTAGTCCTGCTGACCCTCATTCCTCTGCTCTCTAGAGCATATCTCCACCTCTCCAGAGTCTCCTCAACCTGATTCCTACTCTCACTACAGATCACAATGTCATCTGCAAACATCATAGTCCACGGGGCCTCCTGTCTGATCTCATCTGTCAACCTGTCCATCACCACTGCAAATAAGAAAGGACTCAGAGCTGATCCTTGATGTAATCCCACCTCCACCTTAAACGGATCTGTCACTCCCACTGCAGTCCTCACCACTGTCACACTACCCTCGTACATATCCTGTACCACTCTTACGTACTTCTCTGCCACTCCCGACTTCCTCATACAATACCACAACTCTTCTCTAGGCACCCTGTCATATGCTTTCTCCAAGTCTACAAAGACACAATGCAACTCCTTCTGACCTTCTCTGTATTTCTCCAACAACACTCTCAGAGCAAACATTGCATCTGTAGTCAGACAAATCATTAGTGCCAAAGTCATAGCTTAAAGCTCAATCCCATGAAATGCATAACAGCACCCTTTGGGAAGTTGGCCATCCCAGGAAACTATCTCATTGATAACAAACCCCTAAGAGTTGGCCCAGGGATTTGGGGACGCATGATGATAGTAACCTGGATAGTAAGGAAATCATTCTATGTTTTTCAACTTATAAGCAAGGGCATGACATCTGGGTTCAAGGAGGTCATTGTTCCTCTGTATTTGGCCCTCACTAGACCCATTACTAAGTACATCTCCCCCTTCGGGATGTACCAGACCAGGTACATTCAGCAACTGGAATGTACACAGAGGTTCCTCACAAAAGGATTAAAATACGTCCTATGCAAAATGCCTCAAAACCCATTCTTTATACCCACTTTTATATAGACTGCTGAGAGACTTTCTGTGCCTGGTATACAAGGCATCATTGTATCCTGCTCAGGTGGACCTTTTGTACACCTAAATCCAATAGCAGCAGAACTGCATGGTCTAGGGACTTGAAACTTGCTTGTGACATAAATAGGACATGTTGGTAGGCCAAGTATCTAGCTCAGAGAATTCCCTTCCTCTGTAACAGACTTGCCAGCCATATAAAGCAGAGTTCTTCCCTATCCCTTTTCAAATGTAACTCAGACCAGTGGATAGGAAATTGGAAGCTTTCCTTGGTGTAGCAGCTATGTCTCTAATGGGCACGGGCAGTCTGTAAGTAATACCCTAGCTTACATATATCCCTTAAAATAACCTCTAATGTTCAAACAACTTGCAGGATACATTTGGAATGCATGGCTAGGGTTATGAAGGCCCATTATACACCTGTGAACCTATGAATACTACCTCAGGTCTTCCCTGAAAGTAGAACACTGGCCTAGTGGGACTAATGTGGTTAAATGAGGATAAAATAATTGTATACCTGCCTTAGGTCTGTGGCTGATGTCTAATAGGCTATCCAGATCATGACAGGTAAAGATCAGAAACAACGAAAACTATATCTCCTGTGACATTAACTCATGTACAGTAAAACAAGTGGAAATTTAAATTCAGGAAATTCAGAGTGTGTGTGTGTGTGTGTGTGTGTGTGTGTGTGTGTGTGTGTGTGTGTGTGTGTGTGTGTGTGTGTGTGTGTGTGTGTGTGTGTGTGTGAGTGTGTGTGTATTATGTAATGTTGAAGTATTAGTTCTAAATCACTGAAAAAGTTAATATAACTCCAGGTTTTGGCAGCAACATACATTTTGTGGACAAGAAATATGAAACTCTAATGTCTGGCATTATTGGCTGATAGAAATCCTCAGTGATTTAACCAGAAAATCATAAATTTTACAATGGACAGGGCACAAATATGAGGAAAATCAGGGATATTCTGGTAAACTCCTGACATTAGGGATCTTAGGGCCCTTGAGAGATCATGGATCCTGGCATTGGACAGAAATTCCAGTCTCCCTGTTCTTGTTTAGCATGGTGATTGTGAAGTCTGAGTGCCGAACTACTGGGTCACCTCTGAGCAAACTGTGCGGAAGAAGATTTAGTAGGCAGGTGGCCTAATCGGTTTAGGCCTGCTTTCTTGGTGGGTCTTGGGTGAACTGTCTAGATGTGCAGTATGTGTGAGTGTCAAAGGAGTGGGCATTGCCTTGTGTGAGACCCCTTATTGTGTTCTAGTAGGCTGGTTATTTACAGTGTCAGCAAAGTTATGGACTTAATGGTGTGCTGTAACTGCTGTTGTGGGTATATGATGCTTATGGATTAGTAGGCTGATGAGAGAGGTTTGTCTCTATGTTTTCTAAAAATTATATTTCTCACAGGTTATTATGACTGTTGTAGAAGCACTGGACAGTTATTAATCATACTGAAATTGCTATACTTAGAACACCTAATTTGATTAGACTTGCCCCAGATGGAGTAAAAACTGGGGTTTGACATAATGGTTAAGCTGTTTACCTCAAAGACACAAGGTACAGGGTCTGATTCCTTGGAAGCATAGTTAGGCATAAAAAGTTCCCAGTGATCATTAACCTAGTAATCAGCTATGAGTTAATGAGAGCAGACTGCTAACCCATGTTGACAGAGGGCAGAAGACTAGGGTCAGCACAGTAATCTAGAGGTTGAAGGGTGAGTACTATAGCAGACCCTGAAGATTTATGAGTGAAGTATTCAGGATGATAATCTGAAGTTAGGTTAAATAGTAGCTAACCTAGCAGTGTTTACTGAAAAGATTGAATTAAGTTTGCAAGAATTATGAATAGGGGTGATTTGCTTGTTGGCTGCTACTGTGCATGTGTGTGTGTGTGTGTGTGTGTGTGTGTGTGTGTGTGTGTGTGTGTGTGTGTGTGTGTGTGTGTGTGTGTGTGTGTGTGTGTGTGTGTGTGTGTGTATCAGGGGGCACTTTGATCACATTACTGTACAAAAGAGTAACTCAGTACCCAGTACTGACTTATAGTGCTGATGTTTGTAATATTCCTTTTTTCCCAATAATTATTTAATCACAAACAAAAAATAATACAACTATTTATAAATAAATCTTGAATCACACAAAGTGTTTTCATAAGGTGTACCATGTTTTCTAAACTATTATCACGACACAATTCCTTTAAGTTTTTTTCTATTAACAGTTTCAGTTTTGTACAGCCTAGCATCCCATTTACAAGTAAATAATAAAATGAAGCCTTCTTCAACAAAAAATCCTCTGATGAGACTGAATGAGATATGCCCTGGCCTGCAGTTCAAACTAATTAGGCAGACGGCTCAAGCCATGCTCCAGAGTTTACTGTGGGGGTTGAGGTAGTTGGAAAATAGTTTGAAGCATCAGGACCTTCCATGAAGATGGCTAAACACCATGTGCCAGAAACGGTAAGAATTTTGCTTCAGGGAGATTCTTTTCTGAAGAGTTAAATATAAGATCACTTTGAACAGCCCCACATAATTTATGTGGGTTTTTCACTCATAAAAAAAGCAGGCACTTCCACACCATGGGTTTGTACTCCTATTCTCGTTTTATGCTAATTAGTCATCACTGATGCAAGAGTTAATGTTGTGTTGTGCTGTTCTTTGAAATATTGGTTAATATATACCTGTTGATACACACCTTAAGATGTTTTTGTTTATTTAGTTTTGTATTGATGGACTATTCAGTTTGTATCTAAATTTTACACCTCCTCCCTTTAAAAAAGATAATGAAATTTAATTGGTTTAATTATTGATTAATTAGACAATATAGATTGTATAAATGAAATTTGCATTAAAGTGTTTTAAAACAAACCAAACCTAAAAGTTAAAATATGATTCCTTGTTGGGGGGGGTGGTATGATAGCTAATAGATTACCACTGATATGCTTTATTCACTGCTGTCCTTTTTAATGGACTGTTTGCAGAGAGCATGTTTATACTAGGGCTACCACCTGTCCATCTTTATGCAGGACAGTTCCTATCTGGGCAGTTGCATGCAGAAAAAATATATAAAAAATTCCAAGTGTCCTTGACATTTTAGGACAGAAAATGATTACCAACTTTCCTGTAACAGTTGCATAAAACAATTTTTTTCTAACTGAAACAATTTAGTACTATGTGAAACAACAGAAGCAAGCCAAAGTATATAATATTAAGCTTTTATTTGCCAAAACAGTGAAGCCCAGTTCTTTGTACAGGTTGTGGGTATAGTTTATTTTGCAAAATTATTATTTTTTGTAAAAAAAAATTCCCACATTGTGCATTGGAAAAGTTGGTAAGCCTAGACTACCTGTGTGAGTGTAAATTCAGATTTTTTTAAATCAATTTAAAAACTCCAATTGCATTTCCAGTTTAAAAAAAAATCATTTTTTTCCTGATTATGTTTTTATTTTTCCTCCATGGTTGTGAGACTTGGAAATTGGTAATTATTAGTTTTGAAGATGTCAGGTTCACATATGGAGGGTACTACATCAGGAAGGGGGGCAGGGGACCCTTGGAGAACATACCCCACCATCTTAAATACATTTCTTTACCATCTAAAAATTCCTATTCAAATAAGCCACATTCAAATGCATACTCAACATATACCTTAGTTGAACCTGTGTGACCATAGGCCCCACTGTGTAATTAGCAATATTCCATGGGTTTCATCCCTTTCTCACACCAACTACTTTAATCTCTACTATTCCCCCATACAAATCCTCTGTTATACTTTTCCCATTACTGCCCCTCTTTCTCCACTCTCATATATTGTATGTAATGTATTTATTGCTCTTTAATACCTTATCACTAGCAAAACAACAAAATAGTCCTCTGTAACTTTACAGCTTTTAATAATTTTAATCCTGCTGTAAATATGACAATATTTTACTATAATTACTGTGTATTTAGACTTATAGGTTCATAGGTACGTACTAGGCTAGCTGCCCTTATGGGCCATTTTAAGCCTAGTGTATTTCCCTCAAAGGTGATAACTGCTGTACTTTGTGGTTGTGAGGTACACACCTTAAACATTATGCCATCTCACAACCCCCTTGATGAAACTTGACCATTTTATTTATGTCTCTCCAAAGCTAAGCCTAAAATGTTCCATTTGGTTTAGCATTCTACACTGGTTAATATATGGAAATAAAACACTTAACTGTGTGCTTGATCTAGTTGAAGATTCAGTCAGTTTTTGGACCATCCATCCTGGTGAAGTATTATGTCCTACAGATAGGCTTTGCTCTTGGGAGTTCTTTTTTAGATTAACAGTTGATGTATAACTCTTATTTTTTTCTCTTGACTGGCAGGAAGGTACCTGATAGTGGCTAGAAGGGGAACTGGTGAATGTGAGGGGTGGGGGTTATTATATATTTACTGCATTACATCAAACTGTGATTGATGAAGAGGATGGAACCAGCCAAAACCCTAGGAAGGAGGGGTATGTTTGAGAGCAAACTGACTAGGATCGGGGGGACATTTGGGTCGTGCAAGTACAGAAGCTCTTTACTACAGTGTGACCACCTTGTACAGTTCCAGTGTGCGGTCATCATTTTCAGAGCAAACTAAAGCATGTGGGCAGTTGATGGATCCCACTTGGTGTAGAGGCGGATGGACAAAAATGAATGAATAAATAAATGCAATCTGTGTGGCAGTATCTGCTAATTTACTGCTGATAGTGTAATTTATAGAAGTATGTGTTTTTCAAGTTGGACTTCATGCATTGAATTTCTGGCTTATCTTTTTATTGCAGATATTGGAAGCTCTTGGTTTACCAACAGATGTTTCTACTGGTGTACCAAAAAGAAAGGAAAATGTGAGACTCGAGAGACTCGTAAGGTTCGTATTCTGTCTGTCTACGTTTTCTGTTAGGAGTGTTTGCTAGATTCTATAGGTTATAGATGTTTGTTCTACAGGATTTCATTAACACTAAAAGAGTCCATTACAAATCTTGTTATTTTCAGATGAAGTGATAAGTCCCCCTGTTCTCCTTGTCTCTTACGTTTAATGGAGCACTACCCAATTCTGATGTCTTTGGATGCTTTCTGAGCCAGAAAAGTGAAAAAAAAAATGCACCTAATGATGTCCTTCTGTAATGTCAAACCTTCCCCTCACAGTATTCATTATTGTTCCCACCTTTTTGTGGGGGAAGAGTTATGTGGCATATTTTGTAGGTGTAATAGTGCAGGAGGATTTTTTTTTTTTTCGTTTTCGTTACCCATAATTCCATTTTCCTAAGTTGTTACATCTAGGGTGAAGTTATGCACAGGACTTGCATTTTTATTGCTTTCTGCACTAGTGGAATTTTGGGTGCTTCTTTTTCTTGTATCAAAAGTCACGGGAAAGGAACGTTTAGTAGTGAATAAATCACAAGTCTTCTTCAAAGGAATGTTATTTTTCCTGTGTATAACAAAGTTTTTTTCTCTGTTTGTTATACATTACTTGACTTCTTTTACAGACATTCCATTACAGTGGGTTCCTCACAACTGTACTAAGTTCATGACACACATCTGTACACTTGAGTGATAACCCCAGGAGTGTAGAGATCAGGAAACTGCACCTCTCAGGAAAAGAGCTGCTCATTAGATATGTTTGTGTCTCACATGGTAGTATAACCCATAATACCAAAAGTACATTTAAAACCAATGATAACTAGGGACAATAGTGTGAAGCTGCCCAGATTCATCTCTAAACTGAAAAGAGATCAGACTTATGTGAAACATGAGGAGCTTTGCATCTTCCGCACACAAACTTTGACTTGCAGGCTCATTGTAACTTGTGCCTAAAAAATTAAAGTTAGGGGAAACACTCCTATTGATTATCTTGACTTGGTACATAAATGAGGAAGAAACAACCTACAGAGCCATGAATCTTAATAACGGAAGCAAGGTTTTTACAGAGCTTATATAAAGAAAGAACACTGGGAAAAGGATTAATTTAATCATTCTTTGATGTGACTTGTACCAATTTATTGTAATGTGAAGTCTGTTGAAGGAAGAATCCCTTGCCATGATCAACAGGTGATATTTTCAAGGTGTCTATATTAGATCAGCGAACGCTTAAACAAATGAATGCTGATTGATCGAACTTATTTAAGCGAATGTTCAAAATATCAAAGCAACAGAAACTAGAATTTTTTTCCTAGAGAAAGAATTTGGTTGTCCATTTCTGTTGCTTCGGTATTTTCAGTACTGTTGTGGAAAGTTATGAGTTGGATTCAGGTAAGTGTGCGATTGTGTGGATGTGAGTGTTAGGGTGGGTTAGGTGAGTTAGGGTTAGGGTTAGGGCGCAGGTTAGGTATGTGTGCAATTGTGTGGACGTGAGGGTTAGGGCAGGTTTAGGTGAGTTAGCTTTAGGGAGCGGGTGAGGTGAGTGTGCGATAGTGACGGACCTTAGGTTTAGGGTTTGGGTTAAGGTAAGTGGATAGTTAGTGGTGTGGGCATAGTTTAGTGTAGGGTTAGGTGTCAGATTTAGGTGTATGTGTGTGGATTTCTGTTTGTTTGGTGTGCTTGTGTTGTGTGTATGTGGTTTGGATCAGTGATTTTTTTTCCCTAGGAAAAAAATCGCTGATCTGACAGTTCAAGATTGTAAGCTTTCACTTACATAAGGGCAATCAATCAGCGTTCAGTTTTTTAAGTGTTCGCTGATCTGATATAGACCCTTTGCAAACTACAATGAGCTGACTGTCCGGACAGGAGATCCTCATGATGAATATTTTCTTCCTTCCAGTTCTGACAGTTGGGGGTCCAAGGAGCATATCCCATTTTCTGTAAAGGAAAGGAAAGAAAGACTTGTGATTATGTATTTTACAATAACAGAATATGACTGCTGAGATCTGGAACCAGTTCTTCATCTCCTGTTACTTTTTTAATATCCAAAAAGAACCAGGGAGGTGGACCTGTCTTTCTGAAGGTTGGTGACTTAGTGGATGTCTACCTTTTTGGTAGGAGAAATAACTACAATATCTGTGGTGTGGGGAAAGTAAAAACAGATATTTTGTATATAACCTTTCTTCCTCCCTGTCTTGCAGGGTGGATTTTTAGTGCAGGCATGCAGAAAAATCTCATTCTTCTGTTTTTGACTAACTTCATATGGGAGTAGTAAGTCAGGATTGCTGAGAAGGTTTCCAGAAGCTCCTCTGCTTCACTTCTATTTCCTGGTGATTGTGTTAATAGAAAGGCACACTTTCTAAAGCTTTGCTTATCCTGTCTAAAAGCTGGACAGACCAGACCTATGGCCTAGGATTTATACTTCAACATATCTGCAGTGGAGTTAAGACAGATGTTTTCATCTATAACTGTCTGCTCACCCAGAATGTCTGGTCATTACCTCTGTTACTTCTAGGGATGGAGAAACAACTCCTTCTTTAGCCAGCTGCTTTGGTCCTCATAGGTCTTATCTCCCCAATATTATGTTTTTGAGGGGAAAAAGGTGAAAATCACCTTCCTTCTCAACTAGATCTGACATATCCAGACTCTGTTAAGATCCCTCTAGGAGACATAGCTCTGACCTATATAAGTTTTTATAACCATCTTTGATGGAAAAAGAGTCCAGGGACCTGAACTCTAGATGACCATAGAAAAGACCTCCCAGAGCTAACTGGCCTTTGTTAGCAGTTCCGGGGAAGAAAGATTTCTGTAGAAAAAATGGGCAAAGCAGGCAATTTCATGTTGATTTGCTACCCTGAAAGGTGACTGCAATGCTTGCAGTTCCAGGAATTGCAAGGTCTCTAGTTAAAACCTGAAACAGTTAAGTAAGTACTATACACATGTGAGTGTGCTCATATATGTATATCATCATATTTTTGGAATAGAGAGAGAAACTGCAGTGCATTACAAAAGCTGACGCAGATACAGATTGGACTTGTACATTCCACACAGAAAGTGACAACATATGAGAAATGATTCTCTGGACTCTGGACCTATTAGTCAGATATCTTAAACAATGGACCACTGTGCTGCCCAGAATAAGTGTCTGAGACCAGATCTTGGACCTATTTCAAGAAGGGAGGTACCTGTGCAGCTAAAGCTGGGGATGCTTGACATACAAGGCATGCTTCAGGGAGTGCCATATCTGATGCAATAGTCAGATAACCATCAGGTAGGTCATGCAGCAAGAAAAAACTGACAGCACCAGGGAAGCAAATGGTATGCTTGTAGTAGGAGCATGAAAAGGGCAGTATGTGGGTCTGATGACCACTGGGTTGAAATAACAGCGAGTTCTGACTTGGTCTGCACATGACAGTCACTAACTCACCCGGATTCACCCAAACTTTTAGAGAAAGTTTGTAGCAGTGCTCCTGGGAACAGAATATGGGGAAGTTAAAATGTATATGTCTCCCAGAGTATAGTCTTGCACTATGGAGCAACACTTCTTCAAACATCTGGGCTTCTAACATACATAGGAGAGGCACAGATTGGGATGATGGCAGCTCCTTGCTTGGAAATGTTTTGCTGTCTGTATATTTTATTAAGCTTATAATTGTAAAGCGCTTAGTCATAACCTGAACTTGAGTTTCCTACATAATTTGATTCACCATCTGCTGAACAATTAGTAGTAACAACAAATGTTGTTTCTGTAGAATCGCTTTTTATGAAGGATAGTTATCACTTGACTTTATGCATTTACATGCATTTCTTATAAACTTTTAGGTCTAGTAATGTGTAATATAACCACTGTGAGCTTTCAGCATAATAACTTGTGTATTCAGGGGTCAATAGGGTAGAGAGAAGAGATCACTTCTGAGAGCTTACCACAGAAGAAATTACTTTTGAGAATTTTTCAGAACTCTCCTAGAGTGGGACTGATGAATTCCCCATCACATGTGGTATTTCTTTACCCAGTTCCACTGTGCATTTTAAATATTACTGTAAAGAGAAGTTTCAGCTTTGCTTTTGCTTGATCTGTACATTTCTGCTCTGCTGTCTGTAATATTATTAATTAGTACTATTATGCCTTGTTGCTGTTGCATTAGTGTTCATTAATGGCAGTGTGGCACTGCCACCCCAACTATCTGTAATTTTGAACATAATCATATGTCATTTGTGAATATTAATATGATTCATATGCTTGTCTTACAAATGTAAGAGAACTATATGTTATGTGTATATTAAACTACTGGTGCAGAAATGTGTGTAAAGTACTGAGCTAAAATGTAACCACTGTATACCATACTGGAAAAGAACAGAAATGTATATAAACTATATACTTGTGCAAAAGTATATTTTAATAGTAGAATCTGGAACATACAGAGTTAACTTGAAAAACTTCAAGAAAATAAGTGTAAAGTGTTTTATGATTGTATCTCAGTTTCAGTGTAGCAAGCAGACACAATGTCTAGCGCTAGATGTTTTCCTATTGTCTTGAAACAGAAATAATTACTAGGTTTCAAATGTCTTTCTTTGTCTTTTCCCGGTTAGGGGTCGCCACAATGGAATTCCGGTCCGCTAATGAATGGCAGTCAGTTTTTATGGTGCCAAGTTGCCAGCCCGACACCCAGCCTTCAGCGAAGGCACGCCCATTCACGCATGTCTTTCGGAGGCCAGTCGACCGTGGGGAGGACATGCAGACTCCACACAGAAGACACTCCAGCTGAGAATCAAACAGGAGAACCTCTTGCTGTGAGGCAACAATGCTACCGCAGTACCACCCCGGCTTCAAGTGTTTAATTGTTTTACGACTTCCAGTTCTGAGCAAACATCTGAGACATATGTATTTTTCACAGAGAAATGTTAAATTCTGTTAAGTTTCTATTAGCCTGGGAACTGAAGGCAGGTGACAAAGAGTGATGTCATCCAAGCTAACCCAGCAGTAATATGTGAGATTAATTTAAGAACTCTCTCAGAGATGGAGTCTGTGCATTTTGTATCTTGTCTTGGACTTAGAAACATCCATTCATCATCATCTGCATTTGCCTTGCTCTGTAAGTAAGTCTAGGGTACAGTAATTTCTTTTAGATATAGTTAAGAATATAGTAAAGATTAACTAGTTTAGATGTTTTCTGTATTTATTTGAGACTGTTCTGCAATGTTGTTTTAAAATATTTCCTGTCATTTTGAACTCTTTAGTTACTGTGTTGTTTGAGTATTGTCTTGTTCTTTTATTATTTAATATTAAATATATTTAAACCTGTTAATTGTGGCTGGTTTGTTGAGATATATTTAAGTTCATAGAGTACTTGCACATGTATTTGATGACACTGTACATGCCACTCCTAAATAGCCTTGTTCTTGGTCACACTTACCATTTGGATAATAGTAACATTACACAGTAGGATTGGGCATCCTTTGTAAGGGCCTTAAAGTAGCTGATAAGTAGTGGTTGGTGGTAATGATAACTACCTCATAGTCTGGGCAGAAGGGGGCATAGCTAGTAAACCTGTGCCAGCCTTCCCCAGGAGTGTCTGTGTTTGTATATAAATCAAATCTCAAAATGTGTGTGTGTGTGCTAGTAAAACTGTGCAAGCCTTCCCCAGGAGTGTCTGTGTGTTTGTATATAAATCAAATCTCAAAATGTGTGTGTGTGTGTGTGTGTGTGTGTGTGTGTGTGTGTGTGTGTGTGTGTGTGTGTGTGTGTGTGTGTGTGTGTGTGTGTGTGCGTGTGTGTGTGCGTGTGCATGTGTGTGTGTGTGTGTGTGTGTGTGTGTGTGTGTGTGTGTGTGTGTGTGTGTGTGTGTGTGTGTGTGTGTGTCAGCTACTTGGGCAGGGACACGAAGCACTGGTTAGACAGAAGGGTGCTAGAGGCTTTGGCTTGACCACTTTGCTGGGAATTTAAGCCTATAGCTGTGCCAGTGGGTAGTGTTATTTGGGATCTGGAGAAATAGGCAGAAACCAGCCCCAGACTGACTGATCTCTGTGTGGTCTTAACAGAAATTGTACTTTACTGTGTGTGTACTTGTCATCCTCCCAATGTGTATGTCCCTCCCTCGTGCTAGTGGTGAGGATTGAGGCTCCTTGATTACTGGGCCAGTGCAGGGGTAATATTGTATTTTTCCTGGTACTATTTAAAGTAATTTTGCATTGTTGCTAGTTACAAGTACTAGGTATATAGAAACCAGATTCACTTATTATCTCAGTTATTGATTGTACTTTTTTATCATTGGTTTTGACACGTTATTGCTTGTTGGTGGTTGCTGTACTTTATGCATTTAAGCTAGTGCTCTACAGTATTTCTCTACAGAGTATTGGATTACATCATCTGATATACTAATGTTGCTTGTTACTGACTGCTGCATTTAAAGCTCCTGTTCCATAGTACTTCTCTAAAGAGTATTGGATTGCATCATCTGATATACTATTGTTACTTGTGCTGATTGCTCTGTTGTTTCTGCATCAAATCTGTTCGCTTTACAGATTAAACTATTTATTTATACTATTTGTACTTGAATTCATTTAGGTAGAGACCAAATTAACCTACTATTTCTGCTTTTGCTTGCATTTGATTTTGCTATTCATGATTGCTGAAGGCACATTCTTATTTGTTCTTTCTGTAGTTACATTTTCTGGTCTTGTATCCTTTATCAGATCCCAGATTATCACTGTATTCTAGTCCAGCCCATTATATCCTTCTGTTTTATACAAACAGAAAGGTTATTAAGCTATCCTGTTTCCTCATACCCCTTTAGCTGCACTACCTGTTAAAGAATCACATTCAGTTGTTGCCCCTCTGTAGACAGATTGAAAGCACTAGGTATTTTAAGGCAGTATAGCAACTGACGCATCAACATCATCATCATCACCAGCCCCCATTTCCCCCATTTTCTACAGGGTGTTGTGCCAAATGTCACCATCTCTCTGGATGTAATGCCACTCTACTACCTTCTTCTACAGTCATGCCTGAGTGTAGCATGTATTCTGTCACAAAATCCATCCACCTCTTTGCTGGATGCCCATGTTTCCTCTTCCCTTCTTCCTATCTGTTCCAAATCTTCTTTTAACAGATTGTCTTCTACATTTCTGCGTATATGCCTGAAACGCCATAATCTCTATCTTTGACCTTGTCTGCAATTGGAGCTAGTTTGGCTTCAGCTCTGATGTCTTCATTTTGTCATCTGTCCCATAGTTTGCATCCACTTGTCTCTTTATCAACTGCTCTGTCTTTACTGTCAAGGTTTCTGTACCATCCTCTCTTAGCCTGTTAGCCAATCAGTATTCCTTCTTAACCTGTTCTTTCTTCTCTATCGCCCACCTTTTCTAGTATTCCTTCTTTCTTTTGATGACATCATAGACTTCTGCATTCCACCACCAGCTTTCCTCATGTACCTTCCTTCCATGACTGGCTCAGTTGCATATCTGTTCTGTAGTTCTTACATGTGCTATTTTCAAGCGCTGTCATTCTTCTTCAACTCCACCTGTTTCCCCTCTTTCCTGAGGTGTTTGAGCCCCGAGTAATTCCTTGAAGTCTTGTGCTTTCTCTCCAGTCAACTTCCAGTATCTTCAGCCTAGTTTGTGTTAACCTTAGTGCCTTTTTTGACAGCTGCTTGCAGCTGATTGCAACAACCAGTGGTTTATGCTGTGTGCCAACTGTTTTTCTGAATCTACCACAGTGCTCTTTCCTTACTATGAGGAAGTTTACCTGAGTTGCATTTTGGTCACATATTTACTAGAAACCTTTTATTGATTCAGTATGCAAAAGGTGTTAAGTGTTTATTGAACTTGGAGGCTATCCTCAAAATGTATTTGGTAAGCACAATGTGCATGCACACACACACACACACACACACACACACACACACACACACACACACACACACACACACACACACACACTCATACCTGCAGCACAGAGTACATCCACTACATCAACTTACACTGAGTTTAACAGAACACTGTCTTAGCATCCCAAACTGAAGACTACGAAACCTCACCCATCTGTTTATGTAACAGCGCATCCACCTTCACCTGCATGTCTTTAGCCAGTACACATGCCTCTAAGAGTCACAAAGGTACAAACTCCAAACTGTTAAAGCCCACTGAGACTGCACCAACCTGAGTTAATATTTTAGAAAATGTTGAAGTTATTTTCAGGTATTCAGTCTCTGTCTTCATTGGGCTGCATAAGAATATGGTGGTAGCTGGCTGTCTATCTGGAGTCAGACCCTGACTGTTACAAGGGCTACTAGATCCCTTCATCCTGGCAAATATGAACTTGATGTGGTATTGGTTCATGTGGGCTGAATAATCTTAAATGCTCAGTGTGTGGGTCTTACAGCACCTTTAAGTAATCCTGAAAATGCAGTGTGGAATGTTAAGCTTAATACTACTTATGACATGGGGTGGAAATAATATTTACTTTCTTTCTTTTGTATTAAGGCTACTAAACAACCATATCCAGTTCAACCAAGACATGTGAAAACCCCTGTATTGGAGTTGAATGCCATGCGACAAGGGCTGGAATATGAACTGCTGTCTAAGTGTGGTGGTGGCGATGACAAGCGCTACATCATGCAGGTAATGTGTATGTTTAAGACTTGGTCTCTGACTAGTCTTCTTTTTCTTTCGGCTTTTCCTGGTTAAGGGTCACCACAGTGGATCACCTGTCCGTTCATGATTGGCAGTGGAGTTTTACAGTGTTGAGTTGCCAGCCAGGCGCCCAACCTTCCACAGAAGGCACACACATGCACACACTCACACCTAGGGCCAATTTAGAGTATCCAATCCACCTACAGCATGTCTTTGGGATGTGGGAGGAAACTGGAGCACCCGGAGGAAACCCATGTGACCACAGGGAGCACATGCAGACTCCGCACAGAAGGCACCCCAGCTGTGGATCGAACCGGAGAACCTCTTGCTGTAAGGTGGCAACGCTAAACGCTGCACCACCGTGGCTGCCCTGACTAGTACTTTTCATAAATGCTTTCTGTTAATATTCAGGGTAAGCTTGTCATTTTATAGTTACAAATTTTGAAATCAGTTACTCAGCTGTTTCTTTGCAAATAACCTTCTTGTTTGGGGAGATTTAATCAGTTGGAATACAATTTCATATGCTAGTTAACTTCACTGAAGTCTAGAAGGTCACCTTAAGTGAGGACACGTTTGTTAGATCCTGATGTAAGTGACCAACATGTCTCTGTAAAAATAAATAAAAAGAGAAAACCTATTTTACTTGATATGTACTCCTTTATTTGTCTCGGGTGTCCTTTGAAAGGAGCCAGTGACCGTTCTGTCATCAGCAGCAAGGACAGCAAAGCTTTAATGCCTTGTACCAAGGCTGGCAGTGCAGGGTTCACCATGTTATCTTTATCAGCAGTGGGGAAACAAATGAGCTTCTGAGGGGCAAGGTTTCGCTGCCTAACATTCCAATAACCTTGCCTAGCAGAAGGATCATCCTTTGTAGTTACCAGTGGATTTATTTCAGGGGGCATGTGAATGACACAGGGCATAAGCAAAGATTATACCTTGTGCCTTTTTCAGTTCGTCACTTTCAGGATGCAGTGAGAGAGCCCAATTTAAGTCTTCAGTTAGTGCTAAAGTAACAACGTGTAACCAGCTTCTGTAGCAGTGTGTAAAATAAACTTTACTTTATGTACTGGGAAATTCTGATTGGGAATGGTCCACTTTCAGCTGAGACCTGGAGAGAAAAGAGTTGTTCATCCGTTGCATTACTTTTGATTACAGGGGTAAATTGTTGAGTTTGGCACACTTATTACATATTGTGGCATCAGTAGACTGTGACAGATATGGCACATGAAAGTAAAAATTACAATAGTGAGGCACAGGGCAATAATAAAACTGTTCTAACAATGAAATAAAGAAAGAAATATAATCATAAAGGTATATTTGTTTACATATGTATTCTGGAATGTAAAAATGTAGAGTTAGATGGTCAGAGTAAGTTGTTCAGGTTAGTTCTAATCAGGTCTGAAAGTATAATTAAACAGGCAGCATATCCAGCAACCTCTGAAAGACTAAGGGCCGGATTCACGAAGGCTTGCACGGAGTCTAAGAGTAGTGTAAGACTCCATGCAGCCTTCGCGATCCAGGAACAGCCCAAAGTCCGTGTAAGAGACAAGCTAAAACGGCTCTTACACGGAGTGGGCGTGGATAAGCTAATCACCTCACTTGCAGCCGAAAAGCATGCAAATGAGGATGATTAGCGATCCATGAAGCCCAGAACAGCCCGTGTAAGAGCCGTTTTAGCTGCAGAAATGTACTTAGTTGACAACTGAGTATGTTTCTGCAAAAACTGCAATGGAGCCATGTCAGCTCCAAATAAAGGGTGCATATGTGTCAGGCAGCATGCCAATGGCCAAATATGTGGCCATTGGCAAAGTAACCTGATGCAAATATATTAAAAATATAATATTTTTTTTCAGCAATTGCCGATGTTTAAACCCAGCACAGCCCCGCACAAATGGGCTGCGCTGTATAAAACATAAAAATGAAGGTTTTAAACCCACAAATGTGGGTTTTATGCAATACATGGAATCTCAATGCAGGGACCAGCAGACCAAAACCAACATGGCCACCATGTAGTGGTTGCTAAGGGGGGAAGCCGAGTCTAAGAGATGTAACTAAGCATTAGTAGGCAATCTGATGCAAATGAGTGTTAGGATACTGAATTCCACTGTCACATAGCTTTACCAGAGCTTTACAAGAAAGGCTCATCCAGACTCTGCTACACTTTGCTGTGAAGGAAAGGTTAGTTTGCTGTTATTTTTTGTATTACTGTATTGCCTTTCTATATTTTGAATACTGTAGTTTGTTTTCTTTACTTTGTGTTTTGCTTGCATTCTGTTTTAACAGCATAGTAAAACTTCAAAAGAGACCACAGCTCTCTCTGTTCTGAGTCAGGCAGAATTTTTTCCCGCCCTCCCAGCCATTTAAGTTGTCTTGTTAAATACCACTGTCTTTCTAGTTGCCCGCCTCTTATGTTAATCTGACCATATATCTAATTAATCTCTACTTTCACTGGCTTATGTGAGTAATCACAAAATCATCATTTTTGAAATCCCACCCCTTCAATTATTTAAATTTATTGGCCATCCTATAGTATTTCATAGTACCAAAATACAAAAGTGACCACCCCTTTCAATCCATCTTGCTGTTTTAAAAATAGTAACTCTCCACTAAACCTTAACTTTTTAAACAGGTAAAACTCAAGTTACCAACTTTCACATCTAACTTCTCTAGTGCACACTGCAGAGTGCATTCTTTTCAATCTTACCTTTAAGCATCCCTGTGACTAGCACTTTCTCTAATACCTGCTGGAAAGCACTAGGAAGCCTTAAACTCATACAAACACTGAACTCTCCTTGTTAACAAGGAGAAATTAATAGTAGGCACTAAACAGCCTATAATTCTAAAGTACCTTGCTAAGGAAACAGCTCCTATACTTTACAAAGAAAAAAAAAAAAAAAGCCCCAAACCAAGCATGTCCAAGGGTCAGCTTCCGGTGATTTCTCCTGTCCACCTGGTGAATCCGGGCATACTGGGGCAATGCAGCAATTTCCTCATGTACACAGACAACCCTCTCCTCCTACCACCCAACACTACAACCTGTGAGAGATGCACTTACATAGCCAAAATGGAAGCAAAGCTCTCTCCACCCAAGATTGTGCTAAACAGTCAAGAGGAGAAGGTTAACACCCACACTACATCTCAAGCAACACATAGCCCTTCTAAACCCGCACCACCAACACCCACATATAGCAACACTAAATCCACATATGCAGAGGCCCTTAACTGTAACCTGCCCAAGCAACAAAGACCTCTGAAGCTGAAATGCAAACAAACACAAATCACAACCAATGTGTCACATAGTTCACAACACCAGTGTGCCACCCAGCAACAGCCCCCTAAGGCAAGACAATGTACCTAACACTTTAGTCATAGGTGACTCTATAGTCCGGCACACTGATGTCCCTCTCACCAGGTTGAATAAGGAGAAAATTACAGTCAGCTGCCTGTCGGGTGCCAGGATCCGCCACATAACGCATGCACTCAAGTCACTCCGCCACATAACGCATGCACTCAAGTCACTCCACAACAAGTACAAATATGACTCTGTCATTGTCCATGTTGGAGTGAATGACTTGAGACGTACCTCCCTGGACTACATGAAAAGAGACATGGAAGAGCTCTCGGATTATGTGGCCCAGGCAGGTATGACCCTAGCCCTGAGTAGCATCCTGCCTTCGCCCAGAATGATACCAAAATATAAGGATAAAATGATTGACTTTAACAATTGGCTAAGCTTATGGTGTCATTCAAAGGGGATCCAGTATCTGTCTGCCTGGGATGACATGATTGACAGACCACAATGCTTTGCCAGAGATGGTCTGCACCTGTCACCCTGGGATTCAGGTTACTGGCTAAGGCTCTTGCCACCCCTATAGTGCCTTTTTAGGCAAACTTCAAAGGACAAAACCACCACCGTAACAGGTACAAGCATGCAAAATCTGAAGGTAATGCTACTCAATGCTAGAAGTCTAAACCTCAAAATGCACTCTCTCGAGGCACTCCTAAAAATGGAGAACATCGATATCTGTGCAGTAACTGAGACCTGGTTCAAGGCTCCAGAGAGCACCCCTGCAATACCAGGCTACAACTCTTACCACACTTTTCAGCCACCAAACCAGGACCGAAACACTAAAGGTGGAGGAGTGTCAATATTCACCAAGGATATTCACACCACCAGGCTAGTTGGCCAACACAATGTGTCTGAAATTCTCCAAGTGCAACTAACACTAGGTAAGACTGCAATCCAAATTGTAGCTTGCTACAGATCCCCCACCATACCCCAAGATTCTCACTACACCTTTCTAAACATACTGGAAAATATTAAGATAGAACCAGACACCCTAATACTGGGTGATTTTAACTACCCTGCCATTAACTGGGAAAACTACTCATGTCCCAACACCTTTGCGAGCGGTTATTGGAATTCATAAATTCCAATGCCCTGGATCAACTAATCCATAGTTCCACCAGGGGCTCCAATATCCTAGACCTGGTCATTACCAACATGGGAAATCAATGCTCCATACCTATGGTCACCCCTCGTTAGTCAGGTCTGACCATAAGCTAATCACCCTTAACATCCACATCCCACCCCACCTCCCAGTAAGGAAACCACCATAAAAACTTCTCCAAAGCCAACTTCATGCTACTCAAGTCAGAAGTGACAAACGTCATAACACCCATGCACGGAACTGAAAGTTCAACTGCTGAATCCTACACTAAGGCACTGTGAGCACATCCACTCATGCATGAATCGTGCCATCCCAAATAGAACCAAAATGCTCTCATCCAAAAAAAGGAAGCCAATCTGGTGGTCCCCTGCCATAAACAAACTTTACAACAAAGGAAGAAACTTTTGCAGAAAAGAGGAAAATCCCAGGATGCAAAAAACTCCCTTACTAGCCTCAGTAAGAAACTGAGATGCCTCATAAAATCCTCCAAAGCTAGTTCAATCTATAGAATTGCCAAAGATTCCAAAGACAACCACAAAGCATTCTATAACTATGTCAAGAATATAAATGGCAATGCTCAGATCTGCTCTGAGCTAAAACAGAATGGCATTAAATATACTGATCCAAAGGATATTGCCAATATCCTGGCAGATCGATTCAGTGCCAACTTCACCCCTCTCACCCCTAAATGGCCCATCTCAATACCGGAAGATTGCCAAATTCCAGTAATAATGGCCACACAGGTACAAAACACTCTCTAAAGCCAAGAATACAGCATCCATGGGACCAGATGACATCCCAGGCTGTGTACTACATGAACTACAATATGAACTGGCACCTCACCTAAGTGTCATGTTTAATCATAGCCTCACCTCAGGTTTCGTGCCCACTGAGTGGCGAGAGCTACAGTTATCCCAATCCACAAGGCGATCCACCTTGGATCCCGGAAACTACCGTCCCATCAGTCTGACAAGCCTTATCTGCAAGGCCATGGAGCGTATTATCATGGAACTTATAAACAAAGACAGTGGCAACCTTCAAACACTGGACCCCACCCAGTTTGGGTTTGTGAAGGGCCGATCTTGTCTCCTGAACCTGATTGACTTCTTTGAATCAGTCTCCAGAGCCATGGACAAGGGTAAGATGGTCCACACAGCCTATCTAGACCTTGCCAAGGCCTTTGATACCATCCCCCACTCTGGAATCATAGATAAACTTATTAAGTTGGGCATTAATCCCTATGTCACCCAATGGGTTGCTAAATGGCTTACTGATAGAACCCACACTGTAAAAGTAGCCGACTCCAAATCCAGCTCCAGACAAGTGACAAGTGGAGTACCTCAGGGTTCAGTCCTGGGGCGCTCTTGTTTGGCATCTACTTCTCTGAAGTACAGGTCAACACTAAGGGACTCTGGCTAACAAAGTTTGCAGATGACTGCAAACTGGGAGCCATTACTGAATCCCAAATGATGTGGATACTCTACAAAGGGCCTTACAGAAACAGATGCTTGGTGCCAGAGCCATGGGCTCAAGCTCAATGCCAAGAAATGTATTGTTATCCCTTTGGGAAAAAACATGTATCCATGAATTACCATATAGGTGGCAGTACACTAAACACAGAAAGTGTGATAAGAGACTTAGGGACACAGGTGGACAGTGGTCTCACCGATAACCACATCGCCACAACAGTCAGGAAATCCTTCTATGTGGCACACCTCATCACGAAGGGCTTTTCATCCAGAAAAAGGAGGTCATTGTCACTGTACTCATCCCTCATTAGACCCATTATAGAATACAACGCCCCATTTGGTATGTACCTCTCAAGACATCTGCAACAACTGGAAAGGCCTCAGAAATACCTCACTAAAAGAATCACAGGCCTAAAGCAGATGCCCTCGCTGACCGCCTTAAAAACTCCAGCTATACTCTGTGCATATCGTCTACTCAGAGGCGATCTCTGCTTAACATACAAGGCCATGTCAAACCCAGAGCTGTTGGACATGCTACACTTAAAGAAATCCCAATCCCTCAGAGCTACATGCTCTAGGGATCTAAACCTTGTCATCACAATAAACAAAGCATGCTGGAGGATAGGTTCCTGACCCAGAGACTCCCCAGACTCTGGAATAGATTGCCCATACATGTCAAGCAGAGTGCCTCTTTGGACCTCTTCAAGAGGAACCTTGACGATTGGATGGGAGAAAAAATTCACCCAGGGATCACATCAGTCGCCCTGCTAGACAGGGGTCCAGGAAAGTAAATAATGTGGGAAGAAATAGCCAGGGAATTGTTATGGCTAGGCTTGTATAGGCCCTAGGGCTGATAGCCTAGTACCAACCTATGAACCTATGAACCTATGAGCACAGTCTGAGTAGTGTAAGAGTTACAGAAGGGGGAGGAACAGAGTAGGAGATAGGTGACATCACAGGGGGGAATGGTAGAAAGAAATGCAGTTCATTGGAGGTCAGAGTTACATGACAGATGTCAGACAGATATCATGGAAAGAGGTGTGCCACTAAATAAGCATGAGAAAGTCAAGAAATGGAAGGTGTACACTGTTGCCTACACCAAAGTTTCTTGCTGGGTGTGCATGCGCACGTGTGCGCGCCATGAAGCACGAGTAAGGCAGTGTGCATGCGTGTAAGGCAGACTGAGCATGTGGGAGCGTGTTGGGAGATGTTTAACACTGTTTGGGTGGGCGTGCACGCGTTTTAATCTGAATAAGCAGATTCTGAACTGTGTAAGCATGTGTGCGCGCGTGTAAGCCACTGTGTTTCTGCTGGTTTGCACACGGCTCCTCCCTGAGGAAACAGAGAGGAAAAAGGAAGCAACAGATTTAGTAGGAAGCTAGCAGGGAATACTGCTGGAGCTAGCAGGTGAAAACAATTAGACGCAGGCAATTACACAGGCAGAATAGTAGCCCAGCCCAGCACTTAAAACTCTGCAAACAGCAGTGCAGGATGTTTCTCTCAAGAGACACTGCAAGACAGGAGTTAAGTTATCAGAAGTGAAAACTGAAAAAGCTGAACTCAGAGCAGAAATGTTAGGGGCTGCCATAGCTGTCATAATGAGACATAGGCGACTTGCTGAGGGTGGTGACAATGCAGATGGTGCCAGACAACCTACAGTGAGGAGACGGAGAAGAATGTACAGGCCCAGGGTCACCTACCACGGGTTACATGAGCTGGAGATAGTAGAGCGCTATAGAGTGGACAGAGACCTCCTGCAGCAAATAGTGGAGCTGTGCAGGCCATGCCTCACACACAGAACCAACAGAGGGGAACCCATCCCAGTGGAAACCAAGGTATGTGTTGGCCTAAGAATACTAGCAACAGGTACCTTCCAGAGACCAACTGGTGATATGATGGGGACATCACAGGCATCAGCCTCCAGGGTACTGCACCAGTTCCTGGATGCCATGTCAGCACATGTCGGTGATCATGTATATTTCCCCCAATGCCCGTGAGGTATTGGCCAATAATATGCGTCTCTTCCAGCAAATAGCGGAATACCCTGAGGTAGTGGGTGCAATAGACTGCACGCACATACGCATCAAAGCACCAGCTGGAGAGCGGGGTAGGGCATACATCAACCACAAGGGCTTCCCCTCTATCAACTGCCAGGTCATCTGTGATGCCCAGGGCATAATAATGAATGTGTGTGCTGGCTGTCCTGGGAGCTACCATGATTTCCAAATCTGGCATTTGACGCAGCTGTACCAGACATTTGCCAGTGGGGACATCCCGCACGGACACCTAGTGGGGGATGCAGGTTATGCACTGGAGCCGTGGCTGATGACACCCATCAGAAACGCACACACACCTGAACAGGAACGCCATAATTAGGCACACGCACAAACACATAATGTAATAGAGCGTGTGTTTGGGCTGCTCAAGTCACGGTTCCGGTGTCTGGACACATCTGGTGGAGCCTTGCAGTACACACCAACTACATGTACCCAAATTGTCATGGTATGTGCTATGCTACATAATATGATCTTGCCAAAACAGCTCCAGCATAGGGCCGGGCCAAACAGCCCCCCACCATTGCCAAGGCCATCACAAGCAGAGCGTGACTTGGAGGAGGAACAACCTGAGCCTGCCCCAGTAGGCAGAAGGAGGCATGCCCAGTATGCCCTGGCCTTGGCAAAGAGGCAACGCATAGCACATACACTGGCTCAGTAGGTACCCTGGGAATGATACCCCTCTCTGACTCACTCATATAGTAACAGGGATGCCTAACATGACACAACCTGCTCTCAAACATGTACAGGGAAGTGTAATATGCACATCTGACAGAGGCAGCCCTGCAGCACCACCTGAGGCATGAATGCTATGTGTTAAGTAATGTAACACCATGTACTATATGCACACCTGAGGACCCTGACTAACATCCTACCCTCACCAAGCATCATGCCACAACATGACAATGAGATGATCAAGTGCAATAATTGACTGAAGAATCACAGTTAGTCAAAGGGGATCCAATGTGTGCCAGTCTGGGATGACATGCTGAGCATGACATGATGCACCACCTGCTAGGACTGGCATGCACCTATCAGTGCAGGCCGTATGGATACTGGCAAAGGCTGTTGTTACCCACAGTGTGCCCTGAATAGGTAAGGCTCAAAACACAAACCTATCTCCATAGGTATCAGAAGGGATAAGAATAAGATAAGGGATAAGTCAAAACAGCAAGATGCATGCAGTCTAAACTCACCCAGTATGGAGAATGTTGATATCTGCGCTGTAACAGAAAACTGAGTCAAGGCTCACAACAGCACGCTAACACTACAAGGTTACACCTCATACTGTGCTGTACAGCCTCAAAACATGGAACAAGCTACAAAAGGAGGGTGACTAGCAAGAATTGTCAAGGATAACCACACCCCCATGTTGGTACCACAACAAAAAGCAGCATGGACTAGCCATGGTCAAGTAACAGTGGCAAAAACTGCCCCTCAGTTTATAGCCTGCTACAGACTACTGTCCCAACACCAGGAACTGCACCTGGCCTATGCTGGAATACATGAATATATCAAGTCCTCCAAACCACATTATATTGGGTGACTGAAAATACCCAGACATAGACTGGGAGCATTATACTAGCTCCAACAGTGTAGGATTAAAGTTCATAGAATCCATAAACCAAAAGGCCCAGGAACAACGTACCACTCCCACAAGAGGGGTAAGCATACTGGATGTGATAATCAGCAACATGGGTACTGGATGGCAAGATGAGAAGTGTATTGCTCACTGGTAAAACCAGACCATAGAGTAATCACACTGGATATACAAATCCTGACCACAGTCCCTGGCCAGAAAACCACAGTGGAAAACATGTGTAAAGCAATATTTGCACTCCTCCAAACTGATGTGGAATCCATTAAAGGTCCTGTGCAGATGCAAAATATGAGCCACACCTCAGAACCTGTAATACAGCCATTCCATGAACACTGCTAGGAATGCTTGGATTATGCAATCCTAAATTAAAACAAGACACAATGCCATACACGCAGGGATCTGGCATGGTGGACACCAGCCATAACCATACCATGCAAGAGAATGAGGAAGCTACTACATGATAGAGCAAACATAAACAATGAAGTAATCACTGATCAGTAGTATGGCAATAAAATATGTCCACACATACAATCCACTAAGGCCAGCCACAACAAGTTGAATCTGTGAATCCTGAGGCAATGTTACACCTGCCCCAAGTACACAGACAACCCCCAACTCCACCCAGGAAATACAAATATATGTGAGAGATGCAACCATCTATCCAAACTGGAGGCTGAGCTCCCTCAACTCAGTACTCCCAAAACTAGTCAGGAGGAGAAGGTAACCACACACACCACAAACACAGTCCCACATAGACCTATCACAACTGCAAACCAAACACATCAACACAGAAAAACATTCCCGGAGGCACAAATTACAAACACAGCACACCAACAGAGGCCTCTAAAGCAGACACCCAATCAAACAACCTCCAAACATAGCACATGCAACACATAGTACACAAAGCTGGTGTGCCAAACAGTCACAGGCCAGAAGGAGAAACAACATGCCTGATACAGTTGTAATAGGTGACTCCATAGTCAGACACACTGCTGTCCCAAGACACCAGACTGAACAAGAGAAAGGGTACAGTAAGCTGCCTGTAGGCTGCCACAATACCACATAACAGAAGTATGCAGGTCACTCCAAAGCAAGTAGAAATATGATGCAGTCATAGTCCATGCTGGTGTGAATGACCTGAGATGTACCTCCCTAGACTACATGAAAAAAGACATAGATGAGCTCTCTGATTATGTAGTCCAGGCCGGTATGACACTCACCATTTGCAGCATCCTACCCTTACCAAGAATAATGCCACAGTACGAACACGTAATGATCAGTCATAGCAAGTGGCACACTTACTGGTGTCATTCCAAGGGGATCCAATGTCTGTCTGCTTGGGATGTCATGCTTGACTAGCCACAGCTGTTCTTGGGATGGCTTGCACCTGTTACCCCTGGGCGTCTGGATATTGGATAAGGCCTTTGCCACCTCCATAGAGCCTTTTGTAGGCAAGGCTGAAAAGACTGACCCACCACCTTAGAAAATATAAGTGGAAAGAAACATAAGGGTAATGCTGACCAATGCCAGATGTGTAAACCCCAATATGCATGCTCCCAAGGCCATCCCCAGTATGGAGAACATCGATGTCTGTGCAGTGACAGAAACCTGCTGCAAGCCTCCTGACAGCACACCAGCACTACCAGGTTATACCACATATCATGTGTCATGCCCCCAAAACCTGGAACAAAACATAAAAGGAGGGTGAGTATCCATATTCAGCACAGACACCCATACGTCCAGGTTACTGACAATGCACAAGGCATTGGAGTCCACCCATGTGCAACCAACTGTAGGCAAGACTGCTGTACAGTCTGTAGCATGCTACAGACCACAATCTCACACACAGGAACCCCACCCAGCTGTCCTGAAGACACTGGACAGTATGAATGCCCCACTAAATACCAAACAAGGTACCACAAATTACCACATAGGTGGTAAACCATTATGTATGGAAGGAGTAACCAGGGACCTAGGGACACAAGTGGACAGTAACCTGTTATGTGACACCCACATTGCCAATGTGGCTAGGAAGACTGTCTACATTTGACACTGTATCAGGAAAGGATTCACATCTACGTCAACAGAGGTCATTGTGCCCCTATACTGTTCTCTTATCACACCCATAATCTAGTACAATGCCTGATATGGGATGTACCTTACCTGACACCTGCAGCAGTTAGAAAGACCTCAAAGGTACCTCACCAAGAGGATAAAGGGTCTCAAATATATGTCATATGCTGCCTGGCTGTAGACACCCCAGCTGAATGCAGTCACATACTGCCTACACAGAGGCATTGCATGCCTGTTATAGAAGGCCATGCCCAACACAGGAGTAATGGACATGCTCCACCCCAGAAAACTCAAAGCCATCGGAGCTGTGAGAGTGAGAGATGTCAACCTCAACAAATAATGAAATATGATGTGCTGGTGGGACAGATACATAATCCAGAGGCTCCCCACACCCTGGACCAGAATCCCACTCCATGTTAGGCAGAGCCCCTCACTGACACTCTTCAACAGGAATCTTGCCAAGTGGATGGATGATTGTAGAGTTACACTGGGGTCTTCACTGTGTCATGTCCAGACAGAGGCACAGCAAAGCAAATCATAAATGGCCATAATATTCACATAGCAAGGGGTGGCAAAAGCCACACACACTCTGGCTAGGCTAACAAATGCCCTAGGGTGGATAGCCTAGTATGAACCTATGAACCTATGAAGATACAAATTGTACAGGACACTAAGGATAATCCCAAGGCTTTCACAACTGATGGTAGGAGCCATATTGGGAATTCACAGATATGCTCTGAATCACACAAATATCACAAACACACACACATATTGCCAACATACATCCTGACAGGTGCAGTGCAACCCCCCCTACAAATGCAGAATATCTATCCCAGCAGACTGCTGGCCCCCTGACATTGCAGATGCTGAGGTAACAGCCAGCATCTACAAAGCAAAACACACAGCAGCAATGGTATGAGATGGTGTCCTGGGCTTAGTGCAACATGGACTCCAAGATGAATGGAATGCCAAATCACACTACTGCTCAATGTCAGCCTTACCACAGAATATGTACCCAAAGAGCAGTGTACAACAACAGTGGTCCTTCTCAACAAAGGTGTTGCCTGAATGGATACTGAAAACTACTACCCCGGAATCCTGAGAAGCTTGGTCTGCACAGCTATAGAAAGGATCAGCATGTACCACAGACATAAAGATATTGGGGACCTACTGACACCAGACCCTACCCAGTGTGGCTTTCTTAAGTGCAGATCCTGCCCCTAAACATGTTTGACTCAATTGAAACAGTCATTAAGGTCATTGATGAGGGCAATGTGGTCCACACAGCATAGCTGGACCTTGCAAAGGCTTCTATACAATACCCTACGTGTTCATTATAGATAAGCTCACCAGCTTAAATATAAACCCCTATGTCAGTAGAGGGGTTGCAAACCAGACCAAGGACAGAACAGACATGGTCAGACATGCTGCAGCCATGTCAGACTACAAACCAGATGTAACTGGCATCCCACAAGGCTTGGTCCTGGGATCTCCCTCGTCTGGTATATATGTCCCATAGGTACAGGCAAACATGGAAGGACTGTGTCCGAACATGTTTGCAGAGGACTACAAACTGCTCACCACATATGATCCACCAGCTGACACAAGCATCCCACAAAAGGGCCACATAGAAACAGACAGCTGGTGCCATCGCCATGTCAGCAAGCTAATTGTAGAAAAGTGTATAGTCAACCCCCGTGGATATACAGTAAGTGCCCACCAATTACCACATAGGTGTTAACCCATTATGTAGTTAACATGTAATGAGAGACCTGGGGACACAAGGTGATAGATATCCTGCATTGGACAAACATGTGCTGTAGTGTTTACAGAAACATACCATATACCCACCTAATCATGAAGGTTGTCAGATCTAGATAAGGGGAGGTCATTGTGGCTCTGCAGTCATCCTTCATCAGCGGTACAATTGACTACAATAGCCCCTGTGTGATGTACCTCAGCAGACACCTCCATCAACCGTAAAGTCCCCAACAGTACCTCACCAGGAGTATCAAAGAGCTTGCACAGATGCCATGTGTTGCCTGTGTTGCTGGTATCAATAAACATGCTGCACCTTGTACAATCTGAATGGCAGTGAGTTATGCACATGAGAGACCTGAACCCCAGCACTGACTTACATAGGACAAGCTGTACTGCATGATCCATAACACAGAAGCCACCCCCACCCATGAGTGAACTCCCAGTACAGGCTACCCATAGAGTCACTTATCAATCTTCCTCAATGGGAATCGTGATGAGTGGATGGGAGATGGTAGCTTTATCCTGGGTATCACTGTCATGTCACAGGTAGACAGAGGCACAGTATACTAACCATGACATATGTCATGGCAAACTCCAGTTACAATGTGTGTTGAAGGACAAACACACTCTCCAACTAGCATTAGACATGGACTAGGGCACATCGCTAGTGTTTGCAAATGTACACCTATGTTGTGGAATACACTACCAATGTTGGACAAGCCTGGTTTAAGTAGTTCATATCTGAACAGAATGCAACATGGTGAGATGTACACAACTGGCCCCTAACCAGGCTGTTGTGCTCACTATCGAAATGTAAAGCAGTGATAGCACTAAAGCCCAGGATACTGTCCACCACAGTCAAAGTACTACCAGTACACTATACAGTACTACAGTGTTAGGTCAGTGTGAAAGGATGTTGACAACTGTATGCAAAGTATCCCATGCAAACACTGCAGGCACAGTATAATCCTGTTGTGTTCACACACAAAGCAGTTGTACAGTAACTACACAACATGACACACAACACACAACCATAAACGGGTGATATTTGTTGAAGTTCACACTCATCCAGAAATGTGGTGGGCTGCAGAGTCCAACATATGGAATGCTCACACTGGGCATGCTCACACACTTTGATAAATGAGACATATGTCAGACAACATGCCATAGGAAGGCTGAACTGGGCATGCTCACACACTTAGGCCAAATCTCAGTTTAGCAGTTGCACACACATATCTGGTATTTTTACGTCTTATTCCAGGAACCAACCACATTACAGCAGTCTGCCCAGTGCACACAGTTAATTGACTACAGAGACATACGTGATATAGTGGATCCCTCCCATATGCAAACATCTTCCACAGATGCACAAGTTGTTCATACAAACAGGGAATGCTATGGCAATAAAGATGTGCAAACAGTCTATCAGCAACAAATAATGTGCATTTGACAATTAAACATATGGGTGTAGAGGTCAACACTAGGCTGTTTGCCCTAGGGAATGACAGCTTAGCCAGTGTGTGCTTGGTGTCTGCCTCCCCACATGATGCATATTCCCCTTTCTAAACACCGATGATGTCAGCACCCTATAAGTACAGCAGGAGAAAAAAAACTTCCCAGTCATGCGAATAGCGCGCTCTGCTAATGCGTCCGTCATAATATAGTTAGGTAGGGGTTTGAATCCTGCAAATGCTTAGTGAGTGGGGTTGGTGTGTGTGGAAGAGAAATGACCCTTTTGGCAACTAGGAAAACACACTACAGGATGCACATTCCCCTTTCTAAACACTGATGATGTCAGCACCCTACAAGTACAGCAAGAGAAGGGAAACCTCCCAATAATGTGAAAAACGCGCTCCGCTAATGCGTCCGTCACAAGAATAATAACATAGTTAGGTAGGGGTTTGAATCCTGCAAATTCTTAGTGTGTGTGAGTGGGGTTGGTGTGTATGTAAGTCTTTGGGAGAGAAATGTCCCTTTTGGCAACTGGGAAAACACACTACAGGATGCATATTCCCCTTTCTAAACACCAGTGATGTCAGCACTCTATAAGTACAGCAGGAGAAAAAAAACCTCCCAGTAATGCGAATAGTGTGCTTTGCTAGTGTGTCTGTCAAAAGTGTCATAACATAATTAGGTACGGGTTTGAATTCTGCAAGTGTGTGTGTTTGGCTGAGGGGGGTAATTGTGTGTGAGGGCAATGTCCCTTATGGCAACTAGGAGAACAGACTACAGGATGCACATTTCCCTTTCTAAACACTGATGATGTCAGCACCCTATAAGTACAGCAAGAGAAGGGAAACCTTTCAGCCATGCGAATAGCGCACTCTGCTAAGGTGTCAATCTCAAGTGTCTTAACATAGTCAGATAGGGGTTTGAATCCTGCAAATGGCAAGTGTGTGTTTTTGGCTGAGGGGGGTTAGTGTGTGTGAGGACAATGTCCCTTTTGGCAACTAGGTGAACAGACTACAGGATGCACATTTCCCTTTCTAAACACTGATGATGTCAGCACCCTATAAGTAGAGCAAGAGAAGAAAAACCTCCCAGTAATGCGAATAGCGTGCTCTGCTAATGCTTCTGTCTTAAGTGTCATAATATAATTCAGTAGGGGTTTGAATCCTGCAAATGGCAAGTGTGTGTGTTTGACTGAGGGGGGTTGTTGTGTATAAGGAATACGTCCCTTTTGGCAACTAGGAGAACAGACTACAGGATGCACATTTCCCTTTCTAAACACTGATGATGTCAGCACCCTATAAGTAAAGCAAAAGAAGTAAAACCTCCCAATAACGCAAATAGCACACTCTGCTAATGTGTCTGTCTCAAGTGTCATAACATAGTCAGATAGGGGTTTGAATCCTCCAAATGGCAAGTGTGTTTTTTTGGCTGAGGGGGGTTAGTGTGTGTGAGGACAATGTCCCTTTTGGCAACTAGGTGAACAGACTACAGGATGCACATTTCCCTTTCTAAACACTGATGATGTCAGCACCCTATAAGTATAGCAAGAGAAGGGAAACCTCCTAGTAATGCGAATAGTGCGCTCTGCTAATGCGTCTGTGTCAAGTGTCATAATATAGTTAGAAAGGGGTTTGAAGCCGGCAAGTGTTTGCGTTTGGCTGTGAGGGAGATGTCCCTTTTGGCAACTAGGAGAACAGACTACAGGATGCACATTTCCCTTTTTAAACACTGATGATGTCAGCACCCTATAAGTACAGCAAGAGAAAGAAAACCTCCTAGTAATGCGAATAGCACACACTGCTAATGTGTCTGTCTTAAATATCATAACATAGTCAGATAGGGGTTTGAATCTTGCAATTGGCAAGTGTGTGTTTTTGGCTGAGGGGGGTTAGTGTGTGTGAGGACAACGTCCCTTTTGGCAACTAGGTGAACAGACTACAGGATGCACATTCCCCTTTCTAAACACTGTTCAGCTGAAGGCCATGGCTCTGGCACAAGTTGTCTGTTTCTATGATGCCCCTTTGGAAGATGCTTGTGTCGGCTGGAGAGTCGATTATGGTGGCCAGTTCGCAGTCATCTGCATATTTGGTCAGCCACAGTCCGTCCGTGTTGGCCTGTACCTCCGATAACTATATATCAAACAAGAGAGGTCCCAGGACTGAGCCTTGTGGGACACAACTCGTAACTGGTTTGGAGTCTGGCATGGCTCCAGCAATTCTAACCATGTGGGTTCTGTCCTTGAGCCACTGTGCAATCCATCTAGTGACATAGGGGTGTATATTTAAGCTGGTGAGCTTCTCTAGAATGCCCAAGTGGGGTATTGTTGTGAAGGCTTTTGCGAGGTCCAGGTAGGCTGTGTGAACCACCTTCCCCTCGTCAATGGCCTTGGTGACTGTTTCAAAGAAATCAACCAGGTTAAACCTGGTAGTGCTGGTGTGCTCTCAGTAGCCCTGAACCAGGCATTTGTTACTGCACAGATATCAATGTTCTCCATGCCAAGGAGTGTTTTGGGGTGCATGCATCTGGAGGTTTAGACTTCTGGCATTGGGTAGCATTACTCTTAGTTTCTTATCCCTTGTGATACCTATGAAGGTGGGTTTGTCATTTGAGCCTTGCCTAACATAGGCACTATGGGGTAGCAAAAGCCTTTGCCAAAATCTGAAAGCCCAGGGGTGACGGGTGCAGGCTGTCCCTAGCGAAGCAGGCAGTTCAACAGAAAATGAATATGTGAAGGTGTAGTGCCTGTGATTAGTTACCAGTAGCATATATAACTGCTCACGTGGACACATGCCAGGTAAGTCATATGCACTGTGTCACAGGCAATGTACATGTGAACAGGACAAACAGTGACATCCTGTCAAGTGGGACATGGACATACATATAGTAAGCTATGCAGATGGCACTAGGAGTCCACAGAAGCTCTATAACCATGCATTGCAGGTGTGATCAGTATTCCAGGGTAATTGCAAGCAAACATGCATGCAAACAAAGCTACAGTAAACAGGGCTGCATGTAGTCCATTGTACAACAAACAAGCTGTACCAGTTCCAGTAGGTAACACTGCAAATATGCAGGCACTATGCACATGTACATGGAAATACACGGGTCAGATGGCTAGGGTCCAGTCTCAGTGCACACAAGTGTACAGACCATGTACTGTCAGGATGTACAATAATTGGATGGAAACCCATGTGCTCATACCTGCAGTAATACACATGTCAAATAACAGACACTGAGCCTTCACTCAGTGGTTCCATACTTAGTAGGATATATGCTACCTGGCCTGCCACCACAGTATCCCCTGACATATATGGGGACTCTCCCTCCTGTGACAGTTAGTTTTGTGTGTTGGGGCTGTCTAGCATGGTATGAGATGTGAGCATGCAGTGCTAGGGTGCTCCTGTGTGTCCTGTACCAGTTGTGTAGTACTGCAAACATATCAACATCCTCAAACATCTGCATTGCAGAGTCCAGTGTGGGCAACATGCCACTTGCAATTTAGATGTCCATCATTGCGTATTACTACATTCATTACCTTATCCCCTGTGCTAGCTATGTATGCAGCCTTCTGTTGACATCATTACCACCAGTATGCCAACATGTGCAGATGATACACTATGGTACTTACCATGGGTGTAGACAACAGGACATGACAATCACACACTTACTGCATCAGGCATGCTGTGATATACCCACAATTAATTCAGCACACAGTACTGTTAACAACATGATACTATTACTACACATCTATGTGGTCACCCTGTGCATCCGCAACATGTTAACCTGTACCTGCACAGTTGTTACAGATTGCAGGAGGTGGCACAGTTTCATCATATGCACAGAGTGTGAACTTGGTATGCCTGAGTCAGACACCGATACCACTAATTGACATGTATGTGTATGTGTGTTGGTGGGGGATAGCAGTAGAAGGTGGGGCAATGTTGATGCAGTGTGTGCATGTATGCGGTAGCCCTAGGTGTTGTCAATTCGCATGTGTGTATGGATGCACACAGTTCCAACTCATGGCTGCCATATACTGGTGTTTGTGGACAGCCACAGACTGTACCTGCCAGGTCATACAGATCAGTGTCTCTGGCCACGGACACGGTATCTGTGCCTTGCAGGGGTGCTACGGACCGTATCCAGTACCAACCCAGACTGGGTACTGTCATCAGAAGCAGGTGTTCTTCGACTGGACACAGATCCCTGTCGGGCCCGGCCAGAGTCACGTGCACGTGGTCTCCTGGGTTGGTCTGATGACAGCACAGACCCAGCATTGCTGGGGCTGCTGCCAGCACTACGGGGGCGGCCACGGCCCTGTTGTCATCCGCGACGACTGCCAGCTGCTGCTGTTGATGGCATACGGCCAAGTCGATGCCTCAACCGCCCACCATCGCCCTGGCTCATGGACATGTAGTTGTGGAACCGGTCTAATATGTCCCCACAATGTCTGTCTATGACATCGGTGAAATCATGGATGGCAGCCGCAATGTCACGCATACTGTCAGTCATGGCTGTGCGACATGCTGTCAGCTCCCTCAGACCCTGTCTGGTGTACCGTTCCATATGTGACTGTGCCTGCATGACAGCCCGAAACATAGCTGAGGTTGTAAGACCTCTGTGGGCACATCTGACAGGGGCAGTACGCCCATGGATGCTTCCACGAGAACCCCTGGACATCTGTCTGTGTGGTACCATCTCTGGGCCATGCCCATGGCTGCTGTGTGGGGAGGCATGTGCCACAGATACCACATTACCCTGGTCAATGCCCACTGTATGCTGTCCATCACCTAAGGACATTGGTGACAAAGGGTGTATTGGCAGGATAACTGTGCGCATTGATGGGGTCGACAGCTGTGTACTGTCAATCGGCTGACCAGTGGTGGACCCTGGCATACTTTCCTGTGCCATTACACAGATGTCATCATTATCAGTACCCACGGCACCTGATTCAGGCTCCCTGCTACATGACACCAGAGCAGCAACAGAACCTGTGGGAGGGAAACAGGACACACAGTTTACAATGTCTACACATTACCAGTGATGCACACAAGCACACATGCACACATGCACAGGTGCACACATGCACACATGCACAGGTGCACACATGCACACATGCACAGGTGCACAGGTGCACAGGTGCACAGATGCACACATGCACACATGCACACATGCACAGGTGCACACATGCACACATGCACAGGTGCACAGGTGCACACATGCACAGGTGCACACATGCACACATGCACAGGTGCACACATGCACACATGCACACATGCACAGGTGCACAGGTGCACACATGCACACATGCACACAGTTTCACACAACTGTACAGTACTCAGTATGCGTGATATCAACACACAAACACAGACACACCTACATGCATACAAAGAGCACTACTAAGTCAGCCAAATAGTACTATTACTATCAACACAATTACAGGAATTGTTAATACACACTCATCAGCATGGATAGGCTGCATTGCTGTTATACCAGAGGGTCCTGCAGACGTGAAGAAACTAATGTCAGTGGGCACAACTGTGCCATTGTTACTGAGTATGATACAGGTCAGTAGTACAACAGTCGCCTTTCACAGGTCAGCTGCTAATATTGAGGATATCACACTTGCACAATAAATACTATGGTGACAGCTACAAACCAAGGACACACCTCACACATACATTAACTACCAGTGTACACAACAGTCAACTATACATATGGCATATTACCTGCACGTTCACTGTCTTGCTGCTGCGTGGCTCCAGCCTCCATCATAATGCATGTCTGCTGCTGTTGTTGTTGCTGGCGGACTGGAGCCACTACACTCATGAGTAGTCCCTCCAGTCTGGTGAGTGGGGGATGTGTAGCCACCCCACCACCTGTGGCGACCTGTTGCCTGTGGATATCCGATGCATGCTGATGGACATGTCTGATTAAATCACTGCAGTGATGTCGTACCTGCTCATATGTCCTATTATGCGTGCCTATGTCATTTACCCAACAGACAAGGTCTTGCCACAGTGCAGCCCTCTCCTGTTGATTCTGGCTGGTGCGGGAAAAGAGTATTGCATAATCCCGCACCAGGCTCTGGTGTATCTCCTCATCCTCAGCTGTGGAGTAGGTGGGATTCCGTGGGTGGGCCATGTACCTGAGAAAGAAAATAACCTGATATCAGCAATATATGTCAGCAGAATTTGGCATACATACTACACATGCTACTCGACTGTTATGATACAACATATCTCACATATGTAGCATCTGTCTGTTTATTGGTGGATACACATGTAAATGGCCAGGTATCAGTGCTCAGCCAGCAACTGTGCAACAGTACCTGGCACACTCCATACGACATACTACCAAACCCCAGCAGTCAGAACACTGATTCAGGTCAAGAGCACCTCCTCACTCTGGGGGTTTGTATCTAGGTACTGTATGGCCTACATCATCAACTACTGTGAGCTGACCACACACTGATTGCCCTGGATATACATATCCCACCTCCACCACCAGCACAAATGACTATAGTACATAACATTACAGATGCAAACTTTACACTTTGTAACAGTGACATGGTATCCTTTCAGCCCACTGGGCCAGTGGCAGATACAACCTACAATGCTGACCCCTACACAATTGCTTTCTAAAGACATCTCCGAGAATGCATGGATCATGCAATCCCATATATGATCAAGACACTCTCCACAAAGGGACAGCATCCTGTCTGGTGGACCCCAGCCATAGACAGATTGTATTACAGAAGATGGAAGCTACTGCAAGACAGAGCATAATTCTATAAAGTGAGGGCATGTCTGAGCAGCACTAGTAAGGATCTATTTTCCATCATACAAACATCCATGGGCGACTTTGAGAGGGAAATCAAGAGGGACACTACAGATAACCAGAAGGCCTTCTTCAGTTATGTTAGCAACCTGGTCAGGATCCATCCTCTATGCCCATAGTTAGTACACAACAACACATATTTCACTGACACCACAGATATTGACCACATTGTGGCAGACAGGTTCAGTGCAGGTGTCACCCCGCCCTCTCCCCCAAAATAAGACATAGTTATCCCAGATGACTGTAACCTCCCTGTCATCACAGATGTCCAGGTGAGAGCCACCCTCAGGACAGCAGAATACACAACATGAATGGGACCTGATGGTATCCCCAGTTGCATGCTACATAAACTCGGACAGGAAGTAAACACACATACAGAAGTGCTATGTAACACTAGCCTGACTACAGGATATGTACCTGTACACTGGCGCACAGCAGCAGTGGTTCCACTCCACGAAGGAGGCACCTCAACATACCAATACAATACAACACAATACATTACATTACAATACAATACTATACAATATGCTATTGCCCCTGGGACTACAGCAGCGTACTGTTCTGCTACCCTGACCATTGTGACACATGTGGTGTGATGGTACCTGCTGCTGTCACACAGTTACACAGGGTGACTCATATGGCATATTACCTATCTGACTAACATTCAACAGGGGTATGTGTGCATGTACTCATAGGGAGTCTTGCTTCTTAACACTGTGTGGTTTATTGCAGGGTATGTCTTATCTGTGGGTAGGAACTTTTACCTCCACATGTGCACTCTATTGCAGTGGCACGGACAACACACAGCAGACATTTAGGTTGTGGATGGTGTGAGGTATTACTATGGTTGTTGGACATCTGTCATGGGTGTGACTTACATATGTAAATCTGGGAGTGGTAACCTCTATGTGGGTAGTATATGTGTACTCTGTGGTGTTGTCAGTCACTGTGCATTGGTAATGTGTTTGAGTGCATTGTCACAGTGTTGTACATGTCACTGTGTCCTTCTCCATATCTGTAGCTGTCATGTGAGGTCCATACCATGGCATCCATTATGTGGTGTGGAGGGGTACACCGACCTACATGTCCATAGCTGACACACCATGTCCGCTGACACATACCATGTGCAGGTATTCCAGGGATAGTGTGCCACTGTGAATATCATTGGGGCCACTATTGTACACATTTATGACCCTGTTCACCCCTGACACATGCAGTGGTGGGCAGCCAATCACATATCTGGTAGTTACTGGTGTAGGTGATTTGGAATGTGGTATGGTATTCCGGTTTTGACACTGGTGTTCACTCCATGCCTTTGTCACCAGGCACCTGTTGCAATACATCTGTACACATGTGCCTCACTCAGAATTTATATACATCTCTCTCTCTCTCTCTCTATATATATGTATATATATATATATATATATATATATATATATATATATGTATATATATATATATATATATATATATATATATATATATGTCTGTATACATATACACATATATATATTGATGTACATATATTGCTATAGATGTGGAGTGGGGGGGACACAGAGCGCGTGTGAGTGAGAGAGGGGATGGGACAGGCTGTGTTGAAGGTCGTCATATACAGTCATACCTGTAGATAGTCAGATCAGTCTGTCTATGTATATGTATCTACATATATCTATATCTGTATGTGTGCATTACATAGATATGTTTGTACAATATTCTATCTACATCTGTCTATGTATTCCTACATCTCTCTCTATGTATGTATACATATATGCATATCATATATATATATATACACATACATATGTTGACATACATACGTATCCATATGTTAGGTATATCAACATGTTTGTCTACCATACTGTATACACACACTAACATACTGCTAAACATACATAACTGTGAAACCTACTTTGTACATGGCACTACAACCTACAATCAACCAACATTGATATGTGCACATAGATGCTCTCACATACAAATGTATGTACAGCCTTCACTGATAGTTGCTGTATGTCCCCTGCCCTTTACACATCTTCATATACATATGGATACAGACCAGTGACACATATGGAGGGTTCACAGTATGTAGACCTTTATAGTATTACTTTACATTACCTGTGTTTGTCACAGCTGCTTGTGTTGCCGTCTGGTTCTCTGTCCTGCTGCTCCACTTCCCAGTCGTCAGCTTTCAGGTGGCTGTTGCTGAACAATTTGTTTGTGTCTGCTTAATTGCAATTTTCTCTGTCTCTGTCTCTGTCTCTCTCTCTCTCTCTCTCTCTCTGTCTGTCTGTCTCTCACGTCCTTCTCAGGGTGCAATGAAAGTATTGCATGTGTGGACTGGGAGTACAGCATACTTTTGTAGGTATCTGCATATGCCCATGTGATGGCCTCTGCAACAATTGTTAGCCAGCATTTGCTAATTGCATGCAGCCAGTTGTGTACTGATTGCAGTTCTCACTGTGATTTCAGAACAGTGCTATAAAAGGTATGTGAGATAGGCGTAGCCCTTTCAGATTTTAAGGGCAGGGACCATGCTGTTATGCTGTGGACAATGTTCTGTGAGTGTAAAGGTTGGTATCTCTCTCATATTTCCAGGTGTGTTGTAGATTAACATTCCTCCATTCATTTCTCCAGTTTCCTGTACTAACTGTGCATGTACACTGACACCTACAACTACTACTACTGTTAATGTGTGTGTGTGTGCTTTCCTTTCACTTTTGCTTGCACTTTGTTGCTAAGGCTTCAATAGTTGCCCTTTACAGTCACTACTTGTATGCCTGTTAGGTGTCCTGACTGTAGTGTGCTGCTGTAGCTTTCCTATTTTCCATGTACATTCACACCTTGGAATGCTTGCTATATCTGCTAGGGTGTTACAGCATGCAGTGTGGTCTGGCCATGGTGTGGGCCTTGACATCTATTAGGGTATTTGAGTATGCTGCTGAGCAGGCCCCAGAGACTTTCAGGTTCATCTGTTATGTGCCTCATGGAATGGTACATATCAGTGGGGTACACCCATTAAAATGTCTGGTATGCTGCAGTTGTGACTGTGGGTTAGCATGAGCATATGTATTACTACACTTTTTCTGCCATGCAAGTGATGAATACTTTCAGGACTCCATAGTTACCATTGCATGTGTTACACCTTTCTGCCTACTGTTTGTACATTTCATATGGGGTCTGTGGGGCATCCCTGTAAGTCATTCACTGTTGCTATGTCTAGGCTCTTAACTATTCAAATATGGTGGTGTCAGACCCGTCATGTGTACAGATATTTGCAGGTTGTCCACATTTCTGCCTCATATTTTGGTCAATATCTCATGCACACCTTTTTCTGGCAAATCACTCTGGGCTCAAGTCAGAATATGGTGACAAACATTCAAGTTTCAGACTGCATACCCTTCCAAACATCCCACAAAGTGCAGACCCTGTTACTCTCTGAACTGTCTGTGTTTGTTGTAATATTATTTGTAATGTGTCCCTGGTTTTGGGCCTTTGCTCCACATATTTTATTACTTGGTCCAGATGTGTTCCTTTAAGAGGTTGTGGGGTATGGGCAGTGCTTATCCTGCTGTGAGTATGTGTGTGGCTTGCAAGGTGCTATAGTGACATTATTACCTACTAGCTTCCAACTAGCATGGCTGTTTCTGTTCACACGCTACTATTATGGAAATTCACTAGTTTTGATAGTAATTCTAAATGGCATGCTTTGTGTACTACACATCTATATTCCCTTTACATTCATTCCTACTATTACATGATATATTTATTTTAGCACAATGTTTTTGTATAAGAGTCATGGCTTAGTGGTAAGTCATGCAGACTACTGTTTCCAAGGTCCTGGGTTCGGGACTCACAGTGGGAATTTATTTTGCTTTTGAACTGAGTACAGGACCTGTCAATCAAAGTGAATAAGGCACTTTTTAGCAGTTGTAACCGGGTTAGCACTGGTTTGCGTGGAGCTCACGCATGCGCACTGGCGGTTAGCTCTCCGCACACCCGCTTACAACCGCTTAAACTTGCTTACTCTTGCGCACACCCGCGCTATTTTCTTTGAAAGAAAAGAAAATGGGGAGACAGGAAGGTGGTGAAAAAGGGGTCACAAAGAGGGTAAGACAGTAGGGAAACAAGCTTGGGATGTGCAGGAGGGATGTAGGTAAGGCCCATAGCTGCCCATTTCTTCATCAGCAACAGCTGTGCATATGTATGTAATTTGGTGTGACATTTGTAACCTTCCACCCCTGAGAGAGGTGTCAGGACACCAATAATACTTGTTGTACAGCCAATTGTAATTGATAGGTTCCATGTCCAGCAGACATGTGTGCGGAATGGGCAGCTATGTATGGGGCGTAATTTTTTTGTGGGTACAGAGTGCCCCTTTTTTTTTTTTCAGGTGAGAGTGGTATGTCAGGTGAAGGAAGTCGGTACAGCTGGGGAGGTAGGTTGGGTAGGTAAAGAGACAAGACAAACAAGACGCATACAGGGGCGGTGTATGACACGTGTGGGGGGTTATGCAATTGACGGGGATGGAGGTTTGGATATCCAGAGCCCATGAGCCCACAGATGGCAACAGTGGAACTGATATCCCCACCCATAGGCAGTTGCCACTGTTCCTTCACTGCCCAGGACGGCATGCCCGTTAGTTGCGCCACCCATGCCTCGAGCTGGCGTAGGGGCTCGAGAACAGAGTCCCGAATCTCCCTACGCACCACAGTCCGGAAGCTACGGAGGGTGAGTGGTGGTTCTCCTCCGGCCACACTTGCAGAGGGGGGGGCGAGCCCCATCCCTGCAGTGCTTTTACCCCCAGGTGGCACAGGGCCACCGGAGGAGGGTCCAGACTCGGCACTAGTGCCAGGTGCACTCGCCAGCTGAGGTGGGAGAGGTGGGTCCGCTGGAACCCGCCTTCCTGTCGTCCTATGTTTTGCATTATGTCATGACAGTTTGGGTTAGTGACATATAATACCATTCACAATTAGTTGTAACAGCATGCATTAGTATTCCCATTAACCAAACACCCAGATATTCACACCATTGAACAGTGTGCATAACACATGCATAATTTGAACAGAAATACACAGTCCAACAACATGGAGGGTTAATTGATGGCAACAGGCCATCAGGTGTGGATGTATGAACAGGGCAGATGCATCAACAGACATGCAAATATATATGACCCAACAGGACAAACGTCCAGGGGTGTTAATTGTGATTGCACATACCATTTTCACGTGAAATGGGTTATATGTGGTTATAGGGTGGGGTAAAGAAAGTAATATTAACACCTTCGAATAACAATACATATGCTGTACATTTCTAATAGCTACAGTTATATACACACTACTGTTCTAACTACAGTTTCCTATATGATAACTATTTCAACTTGGTGATAGGACTGTTACTGCAACATCAATATACATTTTATAGTTCTTCATACACATTCATATCTAGCTTTGTTCAGCTACATCATCCTGCAACATTTGCTTTATATAGCTGTAGACAAGTGTGGATGTTTGGTATATCAGACAATCATCCTATCTGCATATTGCAGACTGAGAGCAACATATCCAGATTTTGGGATACACATTCCAGATGCAGCAACACTTTGAACAGATTTTGCTGTTTGGTTTTGAATCTCACATGCATTTCATTCTGTCTTGACTGCAGTATACTTTATTCAGGGGTTATTACTACTGTATTGCTGGATTCATGACACTTTCTCACACTCTCTCAGTTGCTTTCATTTTACTATTCAGGATGGTACTTCTAGGCTTTATTGACATGTTTTACCAGTAGTTATTACAATCCTTTCTAGCAGTCTCACTTCTGTCATGTTTCAGTATTTCCACAGGGATATATTTCACACATGTGATTTCATCATCTTCTGCAGCTATACTTTTCAGCCTGCTGCAGGTTGTGTACTATTTTCTTACAGGTAGGGCATTTTTATTTCAGAATATATGTCAGACTGTTTCATTTTTTGGTTAAACTTACAGGCTGAAACTCACTTTTGTAATCAAGCAATACTTGCATACACTTTCACACTGTTACTTGCAGATTTTATTCCTTACTGACTACACTGCACTCTTTTGCTGACTGTCATACTTTTATATTTCTTTACAGTTACTGGTAGTGGATTACTGACTTGCTTGGTGGCGCAACCGCACCAGCCTATCGCCATAGGCTCTGCGGTTCGCAGAACGGACACCTGCAGCTGCAATATAAATGAAGTAATATTGGAAAACACATCTCCATAATATCAGCTAGTTTAATTTCTTACATACATAATTAAATGTTACTTACTCAGTAGTGGGGCGTTGAGTGTTTGCCGGGCCTCCTGGATCCAAAGGTTCAGTTGGTCCTGCTTGCGTCTCTTCAGGTCCGCATGGTGGTGACGGACCTGCTCACCAGTCCTTGGAATCCCTGTGGCACTGGTGAGATCATGAGCCAACCGGTCCCACGCCTCGGCCCTGTATGCTCCCCAGAGGACCTGGCCCTGCATGAGTTGGGCCTCATGATTATGGACTAGGAGCCAGACCATGTACCTGGACTTCTCAACACCCCAACTCTGTGCTCGAAAGTGACTACCCTCTCCTACTCCTGTCATTCTGCCTGCAGGTCAGTTCTACAATCGTTTATGCTGCGTATTCCCGCCTATGGGGCTTATATAGTCCGTATTTCCCGCACTTATCTGTGATTGGCCATTTTGGAATTGTATCAACTTCAGCAAACCTGCATTGTCATGCTCCAGTTTGTATTCATTCCTATATATTAGCTATTATTGCATTTCTAGGTACTGCTGTCATGGCATCGTGGTTTGGTACCTTGACTATGGTGTATAGTATCCTGGGTTCGAACCTGGCCACTGCTTTTTGTTTTTCATGACTGTCTAGACATGCTGAGGGGTCTGTCTGTGTAAAGGCAGTTTTGATACAGCTTGCTCAACGTTGCCCGTCAGTTAGCTCGTTTGCGCGGTGCGCAGCTCCGCGCAAACGGGGTACGCTGCTTTAAGCCTCATTTGGCTATCGGCATGCATATTACACTCAGCTAAGTTAGGGGCACATAGATTTAGCATGTTAGACCACTGCTCAGCTACGGGCACTCATTTTGCGCCAGTTAAACCACTGCTCATCTACGGGCACATGCACTCACTCTGTTAAACTGTAGCTCAGCTATGAGCACATCTGGCATTTTTTCTTCTTTTGTTACCTCACATGTCTTCAATATAAATGGGCTATTTCATTACATTTTACATAAATTGTGGTTTTATGTGTACATATTTGTCAGGGACTTGTTTCCTGCTTATTTTGAAAAAAAAAAAAATTGGTGCTGTGGGGGCTTGAACCATGAATGCCTGCTCTTCAACCAACATCTCTACCGCTACACTATTACTTCGTGGCTTATTTTGCATATTTAGTTCTTATATGCTTTCCCACTGACTGCTAACTGTAGCTGCTTCGGCACGCCAGCAAACGAGCGCACTCACGGTTAAACATCTTTACAATTTAAAAAAAAAAATAACATGTTCATTTATATATATTTTATGTTCATAGTCTGTGGGGGCATGTGTTGTGTTGTGTTTATTCACATTTCCGTGGACTCTGTTGTGGGTGTTTACTTTGGGCACTTTTACACTTCTGGGGGCATGTCCGTTTGCAGGGCTCAGCCTATGGACACGCCCCCTACTGTCTTACACGGACCGTGTTAGACTTAGGTGTGATTCAGCATGCTCTCATGAATATGCAAAGCATGCTGACATCACTCCGTTTAACTGCAGCCTCCGTGTAAGAGTTATAACTCTTACACGGAGGCTTCGTGAATCCTGGGGTAAGTTTATGACAGATGCAAATGGAGGATGAACTAAGAAAACTTCCTGGGCAAGAGATAAGTCCTTGGTGTCCTGGACAATTTACCCTTCAGCAGCATAAATACCACTTTGATTCTTCTCTGAAAATAGGCAATATCTTGTGGGGACTACCTTTTCAAGATAAGCAATGCTTGTTGTTTTGAACTTTACCAGACTTACTTTACTCTGATATTTTGGACAGGTTGAAGTTGATGGTCAGACATTCACTGGTACAGGACCAGATAAGAGAACTGCAAAGGAAAATGCTGCAATGGCAGCACTTGAAACTCTCTTTTCATGTGGCAACGTAACACCTGCTAAGTCTAAAAAGAAGGAAATGCCTGAGAACAGAGCACCTACTAAGGCTAAGAAGGAGATGACTGATGATGCTTTACCTGCTAAGATAAGCAAGAAGGAAATGTTTGATGACATATCACCTGTTAAGATAAAGAAAAATGAACTGCATGATGACATAACACCTGCTAAGGCAAAGAAGCAAGAAATGACTGATGACATAACACCAGCTAAGCAAAGAAGAAGGAGATGCCTGATGATTTAACACCTGCTAAAACAAAGAAGAAAAATATGTCTCCCAAAAAGGAAAGAAGAGGAGAAACACATGTAAGCTATTCTTTACTATTTTACACTTCCATCAGTGTTGTTTCCTGCACCTTCCCTTTTTAAAGTAGCATCAGAGTGTAAAACCTAATTATTGTTTTAGATGACCAAAACTGTATCTGAAAATGTTGTATGCAGTTGTGAGACTAGCATGCAAAATTTGCATATTTTTTTCTTGTTGCCTAGTTGTAGCATAAATTGTGTAACAGTGTGTAGTTGTATAGTTGTATAGCTGTATGAAGTATGTGGTTGTACAGTTGTATGAAGTTGTAGTTGTATAGTTGTTTGTAGTGTGCATTTGTATAGTTGTATGAAGTGTGTAGTATATGCAAGTGCTGGTCTTGATTACTGTTAACTGTTGTAAATTTCAAACAGCTGTAGATTACCAGCTGCAAAACCAGGTGAGAGATGCATTTTGTCACAGAAACTGTAAAACTTAGGCTGCGAGCCTAAGGCATATAGTAAGGGTGCTGATCAATGTGCTTTTTTGGTTCTAAAGTTCCAAATGACTTTTAGACAACTGAGAGGTCACCAGGTCTAGCAGATTACTTTAGTAATCACCCTCATATACCAGCAGGTCACCATGTTTAAAAAACCCTTAGTCCCCCTGAGAGGTGGTCATTCAAGAGAATAACTCATTCTGCATAGGAAAGTACAGGTAGAAAAGTTCAGTCTTTTTTCTTATATTGAGACATTCAGGGAGCTCCCATTAAAATACAGAACTTTTCCTCAGTTCTTTTTCATAACATTAAAAATTTGAACTGTCCTAGTGCCCACATGATTTATAGTTATGCAAATATATTTTTTGAAAAAGAGTTTTCTTTATGGCATATAGTTATTATTTCGGATTTCCTTTGTCTAATTTTGTAATGACTTGTGAAAATATTGTTTTTCAGTTTTGGTCTATGCTTGCTTATGGACAGTGCCTTGTTTGAAAATGCATCTGTGGGAACCATGTGTAATCCATAGGGAGCTTGTTTAGAGATGCAGCCAACGATATCCAAGTTTGGTCAGCTGTAAACTGTGAAAGCTCCATCTCAGAGAACTGATAGATTTCACACTTATAGTCTAAAGCTGTGAATCTTTTGAGACAGTATGCAAGATTGTTGGAAAGACGTGTATATAGCAGGCCAAAGATGGATTGGTCATCCCCAAGACTTCATAAAGGACTACATATAACACTGATCTTCCTTCTTTTTTAACTGAACATATGGTGACAGAACTTTGTCCTGATCCACATAGCATTCTGTTAGAAAAAGGTCATGGAGTGAAGCCAATCCTTATAGGTTCATAGATGAGTACGAGGCTAACTGCCCTTGTGGGCCATTCTAAGCCTAGCCAATTACCTCATGTGAGAATGAAACCCTGCACCTTGTGTCTGTGGGTCTATATTATAACATCGAATTTTATAAAGTTTGAATGTTATAATATCAAACCAGTTTTGTCGAACGCTGAAAACAGCAAAGGTGCAGGACACCGAATTCTTTCCCTGGGAAAGAATTCGGTGGACCGTTGCTGTGGCTTTGCTGTTTTCAGCGCTCGATACATTGGAACGTTATGGGTCAGATTCAGGTAAGTGTGTGATTGTGTGTAGGTTAGGGTTGGGGGGAGGGTTATGTGAGTTAGGGTTAGGGCAGGGGTGAGGTGAGTGTGCGATAGTGATGGACCTTAGGGTTAGGGTTGGGTTAAGGTAAGTGGATAGCTAGTATTGTATGTAAAGTTTAGTTGTAGGATTTTAAGTGTATGTGTGTGGATTGCTGTTTTTTGTGTGTGTTTGTGTTGTGTGTATGTTTCTCGTAATAGCAATTTTTTCCCTGGGAAAACAAATCACTATTCTGACTGTTCGATGTTTGCGGATTTCGATGTTTAGGGTTCTATATTATAACATTCCATCTTTGTAGTTTTGATGTTATAATATAGACCCGTGTCTGTAAGGTAAACACCTTAACCATTATGCAACCTCCCACTCCTTTATGCCAACCTCCCAGTCCCTGCTGTCACTCTGCTGTGACCTTTAGCAGACTGATGAGTAACAGTTGAAGAGGATACTTTTCTGGATTATGTTATCTGTGAAGTGGGCTTCCTAGATATGTTGGGAAGGATAAATTGGAATGATATGCTGTCACTGGGCAGTAATCTCTTCCTGAATTCAGATGAGTGCAGGTAGTTCTTTAGATAGGGAGAAAATAGGTACCTAGAGCTCATAGATAAGACAGAGTAGGTGGGTGTAATTTATACATGTTTGATGCAGATTGTATGTAGCTGATGATGTATCATTAAAAGGATCGTGAAATGAAAGTTCTCTCCATTTTTGAAGCCATGAAAACTCTGAGTAGGGTAAATGGGAATGTGAAGATGGACATTCTGCATGCCTGACACAGAGCCAGTTCCCTTTTTTTAAGAAGAGGTAGTTTTGGGCCTCAAGCATTTATATATATATTTTAACTGAACAAAACAGTAAATGCTATAGACGAGGGGAAGATGGTGCACTCTGCCTACCTTGACCTCGCCAAAGCCTTCAGAACTATTTCCCACTCAGGTATAATAGAAAAACTCTCTCAACTAAGCATCAATCCATATGTTACCAGATGAGTAGCAAACTGGCTCACTGCTAGAACCCACCTAATTAAAATAGGGGAAGCCACCTCAAGTAGTAAACCCGTAACAAGAGGTGTACCCCAGGGATCGGTCTTGGGGCCTCTCCTGTTTGGAATATACTTGTCGGAGGTACAGGCCAAATCTTGTGGGCTATGGCTGACCAAGTTTGCAGATGACTGCAAGCTGAGTGCTGTCATCAATTTCCCCTAGTGATGTGGGCAGGCTGGGGTACCTTCTGTGCGGAGTCTGCATGTCCTCCCTGTGGTTGCGTGGGGTTTTTTTTGGTGCTCCAGTTTCCTCCCACATCCCAAAGACATGCTAAAGGTGAATTGGACACTCTAAATTGGCCATAGGTATGAGTGTGTGCATGTGTGCCTTCTGTGGAAGGTTGGGCACCGGGCTGGCAACTCGACACTGTAAAACTCCACTGCCAATCATGAGCCGACAGGTGATCCGCTGTGGCGACCCCTAACCGGGAAAAGCCGAAAGAAGAAGAAGAAGAAGATGTGGACATTCTCGAAGAGGGTCTCACCCAAACAAATGACTGGTGCTAAAAACATGGCTTCAAGCTGAATGCCAAAAAATGCAGCAGCATCCTTTTCAGGGAGACTGATGTCCCCACAAATTATCAAATTGATAATAAGGTCCTAAGCACGCAATCAGTTGTGAGGGACTTGGGCACCAAGGTTGATTGCAAACTGACTTTTGACCACCATATTGCCACCACTGTACAGAAAGCTTCCTACATAGCCCACCTCATAAGTAAGGGTATCTCATCCAGGGGCAAGGTGGTCATACAACCCTGTATTCTTCCCTTATAAGACCCATTATTGAGTACAATGCCCCTTTCGGCATGTACCTCACAAAGCACATGCAGCAGCTGGAGAGACCACAGAGGTTCCTCACTCAGAGAATCCAGGGCCTAAAACATTTACCCTACACAGATAGGCTAAAAGCCCTGTCCCTCTACTCAGTCTCCTAAAGACTCCACAGAGGTGACCTCTGTCTGGCATACAAACCAATCTCAGACCCCTCCCTGACAGGACTGTTGCATATACGCAAGTCAAGCTCCACTCCAGTAACCCACATGCACAACCTCAACCTGGTCTATGACATCAACAGAACTTGTTGGCAGGACAGATTTGTGCCCCAGAGACTCCCCCTTTTGTGGCATAGACTCCCTCACCACATAAAGCAGAGTACCTCATTAACCCTTTTTAAGCACAACCTGGATAACTGGAGGGGGAACAGAAAATACACCCTTAGGATTCCACCTGTGTCCCTGCTGGACAGTGGCATAGGGTGCTGACTTGTTGGAACATGGGCTAAATTTTTGGCTAGGATTGTAAGGGCCTCAGGGCCAGATTCCTAGTAACTTCATATAATTCTATAATCCTATGTGTTTTCAATTCTTTTATTATCTTTGCAGATTGCAATATCCAGTAGTAAAATATTCTTTTTATGGTGCAGTTGGAAGCATGTTCTTATATAAGAAGGGGAGAATATCCTTTCATAGTGCAGACAGCATGTTGTTTTGCAGGCTGTGGAAAGCATATTTCTCAGCTGTCCAGAATTTCACAGAATGTCCAGATTTTTGCCTCATATCTTTGGTCTGTCCCTCATAAAATTTGTGTTTTTTACACATTACTGAGGATTGAGATTGCTAAATAATGTCAGACATATGCATTTCAGACTTCATATCCTTCAGAAAATGCTCACTAATTCAAACCTGTTATTCTCTCAACTATATAAACTTATAAGAACAATATTTAAAATCTTTTGCTAATTTTGGTCATTTGTTCCCATTATTTTTCACTGCCTTGTGCAAGTCTACAATATTATGTTCTCAGTTTCTCCCCTGCTGGCAATATGCATGTTCTCTGTCGGTTCTCTATACATAGTTTTTAGGATAATGATTTTTATTTTATATCTTGTCCAGAAATGAAAATACATGCTGTTGTATAAACACTGTGGTCATTCCAGGACTCTCATGTGTACATCTACAACAGGAATGGAAGATGGGGTAAAGGCAGTTGTACACATACACAAGAGTCCACTTGTACATTATGCGCAGCACTAAGAAGAGAGTAGAATCAGGACAAAGAGTTACTCAGTGCATAACATGTACACATGAGAAGTTTGTTCACAAACAGGGTACTATGACCATGGTGTTTATACAGTAGCATGTATTTAAATTAGAACCCAAACGAAATAGCAGCCTATGGTTAAGCCGCAACTATAACCAGTAAAATGAAATGAAAAAAACATCCAGGGAAAACAAAGTGTTCTGTTGTGCTTTTATTCCAACTTACAGAACAACTCGCAGAAATTCTCCTACACGTTTTTCGTCACAGTAGAAGTTACAGCTACTGCGACGAAAAACGTGTAGGAGATTTTCTGCGCGTTGTTCTGCAAGTTGGAATAAAAGCACAACGGAACGCTTCATTTTCCCTGGATGTTTTTTTCATGTATTTAAATTAGGTATTCTATTTCTTTGGACACTCTCATTGGTGCTGGAATTGGTGATAGCCATGATGTCACTTGTCTGTAAGGTTTACTCAGTGTGTAACATGTACACATGAGAAGTTTAATTATAAACAGGGTACAATAACCACGATGTATATACAGCATCATGTATTTTCATTTCTGACCAAGATATAAAGTAAAGAGTATTTATAGTTAAAATATGGGAACAATAACACTGTACAATAAAGGCAGAAACTTGGACACCTGCAGGGAAACCTACAAACACTGTGCAGCACCTGAACAGCAACAAGGCATATTGTCATATTTCAGATGCTTCATTAAGCAAACAAAAATGTAAATTGAACCAAATATATGAGGCAAGAATCTGGACATTCTGCAAAAATCTGTACAGTTGAGAGGTCTGTCTGTGTTGCAGCATAGAAAACCTTCTTCAGTCAGTAAAATAGAAGCAGTGTGTTAGCACAGGAACAGTAGGCTTCACCAACAGACTTCTTCTTCTTTCGGCTGCAGACTCTGCACAGAAATCACCAGCCATGGATCGAGAACTGGAGCCTCTTGTTTGTTGTAGGGGCAAGCAAGCAGTGGCCACCCAGGCTAAACCAACAGACGCAAAGTGAAATATGTGTTATGCAGTCCAGATTGTGTGTTGTGAGGGGCTGTAATTTACCCATTGTTCTGTGGTTGTTGGCATCTGTGATTAAGAAATATTTATTTCACTCTGGCCAACACTGTGGATTTATTGTTATTTTTATAAATATTTAAATTAGGTGTTCTACTTATTCAGTGATGTCACTGGTGTATGAGGGTTAATATATGTGGGTGTCAACCAGAATTTGCCTGCACAACAATGCAGTAAGTAACTCATTAACAAGACAACGTACATACATGACAGGCTTATGTTGTACAACAGTGAGCTGCTGTGCACAACATTAATGTATAGCTGACTGTGGTGACACTGCCTAATCGTTTTGTGTTGTAATCACTACTGGACTCTCATTGTTTTGGCTGCACTACATGTTACAGCCCATAATTCATGTGTTTATGAATTGTGGTTGCTCATATCATTTGCATACATACTTCATAGTTGCACTTCTCTGGGTATGCCATTGAGTATCACCTGCTCCGTAGTATTTCAGAAGGATTACGAATTGTGTAGTATCTGGCATGTGGGTTTAGCCACCAGCTCTACAAAGCTAATTACAGTGTTTATGAAGGCCATTCCTGATTTCCTGGACATTGATCAAAAAGTTGATATTTAGGTATTAAATTGCTTTGAAATGTACCTTAATTTGTGTATCAGGATATCAGATTATGTACGTTTAGTATTACTATGTTTTTTATGGGGGCAGCCATGGTGGTGCAGCAGTTAGCATTGTCACCTCACAGCAAGAGGTTCTCCGGCTCGATCCTCGGCTGGGGTGCCTTATGTGTGGAGTCTGCATGTCCTCCCTGTGGTCACGTGCATTTCCTCTGGGTGCTCCGGTTTCCCTCCACATCCCAAAGACATGCTGCAGGTGGACTGGACACTCTAAATTGACCCTAGGCATGAGTGCTTGCATGTGTGTGCCTCCTGTGGAAGGTTGGGTGCCGGGCTGGCAACTCAACACCGTAAAACTCTACTGCCAATCATGAGCGGACAGGTGATCCACTGTGGCAATCCCCTAACCGGGAAAAGAAGAAGTATTACTATCTTTTTTATAAGTATTCCTCTCACTATTACTATATTTGACTTATGTTTCCATTATTTACATCTTATCCATGTGCCTTCCTTTTCAGAATACTCTGGTCACTTTCAATCAGTACGAAGTACTTATGGACATCACAAATACATCAAAGACTGATGATTTCATTACCAGCAATCAGGACAAAGTAGAACTGGAAAGAGACAGCAGCACAATTGCCCAAGAATCCACAGATTTTATCCCACGTAACCAGTCCGAGGCCAATGTTGGCAGTGAGACAAGCACCACAGTCTCAGATGCTGAAGACTTCACCCTCTGCTCTGAAGACAAGGCCGATGTAAGCAATGAGAGAAGCATCACAATCCAAGTTGTTGAAGACCACATCTCCTCCATTGAAGACAAGACTGGTGTGGGTAGTGAGAGATACTTCACTGTTCCAGATGCTGAAGACCTCATCTCTTACACTCAGGACAATGCCAACATAGGCAGTGAAAGAAGTATCACTGTCTCAGATGCTGAAGACCTCTGCCCTTACAGTCAGGACAAGACCAGTGTGGGCAATGACACAATCATTACTGTGTGTGATATGGAAGAGCTCATACCCTGCACTCAGGGCAAAACTGACATGGGCACTGAGAGAAGCCCCTCTGTCCCATATACTGAAGACATCATCTTTTGCAGTCAGGATAAGACTGACATGGGCAGTCAGAGAAGTATTACTGTCCTAGATGCTGAAAACCTCTTCTCTGGCTGTCAGAACAAGGCTGATGTGGGCAGTAAGAGAAGCATCCCTGTCCCAGATGTTGATCCCATGCTCTGCAGCCAGGACAAGGCCGATGTGGGCAGTGAGAGAACCATCACTGTCCCAGATACTGAAGACCTCTTCCCTTGCAGTCAGGACAAGGCCAATATAGGCAATGATACAAACACCACCGTACCTAATACAGAAGACTTCATCCCTTGCACTCAGGACAAGGCCAGTGTGGACAGTGAAAGAAGTATCACTGTCCTAGATACTGAAGATCTCTTCCTTTGTAGTCAGGATAAGGCCAACATAGGCAGTGAGAGAAGTATCACTGTCCCAGATGGTGAAGACCTCTGCCCTTGCAGTCAGCACAAGGCCAATGTGAGCAATGACACAAACACCACTATACATGATATGGAAAAGCTCATACCCTACACTCAGGACAAAACTGACATGGGCGCTGAGAGAAGCCCCTCTGTCCCACATACTGAATACATCGTCCTCTGCAGTCGGACAAGGCCAATGTGGGGAGTGACAGAACCATCACTGTCCCAGATACTGAAGACATCTTCCCTTGCTGTCAGGAGAAGGACAGCACAGGAAATCATACAAACACCACTGTACCTAACACAGAAGACCTCATCCCTCACACTCAGGACAAGGCCAGTGTTGATAGTGAGAGAAATATCACTGTCCCAGATGGTGAAGATCTCTTCCTTTGTAGCCAGGACAAGGCCAACATAGGCCGTGAGAGGAGTATCACTGTCTCAGATGCTGAATACCTCATTCCCTGCACTCAGGACAAGGCTGTTGTGGACAGTGAAAGAAGCATTACTATCCCAGATAATGAAGACCTCATCCCTTGCACTCAGAACAAGGTCAATGTTGGCAGTGAGAGAAGTCTCACTGTCTCAGATGTTGAAGACCTCTTCTCTTGCAGTCAGGACAAGGCCAGCATGGGCAATGATACAAACACCACTGTACCTGATACAGAAGAACTCATACCCTACACTCAGGACATGGCAGACGTGGGCAGTGAGAGAATTACCTCTGTCCCAGAAACTGACGTTTTGGTCTATCACACACAGATCAAAGCGGTTAAAGACAGTGACAGTAGTACAGCTGATCCTTTGGATAGATCATCTGTATTTAAGGAATTTTGTTTTCATTTTAAAAAATTTCATGTTGCAGTTGGGAATTTTTTTGCTGAACTGAACTGCTTTTGCAATAATGCTGATGAAATTAATTAAAAATAAGAAAAACAGTAAGTAAAACTAAATGGCTATAAATGCACAAGAGCTCAAAAAAAGCAATGTAGAACAAATAAAACAGTTAAAAGATGACATCACTTCCGGTTGTGTCTAATTTTAGAACTGGCTTATTACGGGTCAGCACAGAGCAAGTTTTATCCATCTGTATACAGCAATTTCATTTTCTGAAACATCACCACTCCTACATTTGTCATAAATGATGTGTAAATCTGCAAACTTAAAATAGTGAGAATCTCTTGTCACACTGATTTGTTTAAATAATGCATTAATTCCATCACATCTTCTGACATCTGATAAATGATCACATATTTACCAAAATAATAGAAATGACAGATAAAAGACATATTGAAGCTAATACATTATTTAAATATATTAATGTGATGGCAGATTCTCACTGTTTTAGGTTTGCAGTTTCACAGAATTATAAAACAAGTTTTCACAAAAGTGCTTCATTGGGTTGTATACGCTTAACTTAAATGAGCAATTTATAACAATTAAAACAATTAAAATATGACATCACTTCCTGTTACTGCCTTGTATTTATACTTATGTGCCCATTCAATCCAGGAATCTTGTCAGCACAGAAGAAGTTTTATCCATCTATAGTGTGCATTTTTGGTTTCTAAAACTAAATTACCACCCCTAAATTTTTCATAAATAACTTATAAAATCAAATAATTAATTAAAACAATTAGCATGTGACTTAATTTATTTGTTAAATATCTTTGTGGTTCCCATAATGGATTTTATTTATTTATTTGTATAATGCTGATGAAATAAAACAGGCCTAACTGCAAATGAAAAATAATGTACTAAGCCAAATATGTGCGTGTGTGTCTATGTTTGTATCTGTGTCTGTGCAGTGGTGTGGCTAACCTACCTGACTGTAGCTCAGTAGTTATTTTTTTCCTTGTATGGGGGGGGGGGGGGTGCCTGAAATACTTTTTATGATTTAATGGAGGATCAAGGACTTCTATTTGGTTTGACTTGGACTCACTGTGACAGAATCTGATAACCAGTGATTTAGATAAGAGATCAGTGTGTGACAGTGTGCTTACACAGAGTGTCAGGCAGCACACCAGAGGCTAAGCCCAAATCCTGCAAGCACTGTAACCCGCTTCTGTAGAGATAACCCAAAGTTAACTCACTCCCCCCACACACACACACACACACACACACACACACACACACACACACACACACAGCTAGTATGCCAACTGAATCCTCTTGGGAAGCTTCCTGTTAAGCTGCTGAGCTTTTCTGATTACAAAGCTGTGCACCAGAGAGCAGGCCAGGTAGGTTCATGTTCAGGAATGAAGGATCAGAAGAAGGTTATATCAAACTACAAGGCAACATTCTACCTAAGGAAAAGAGACTTGTGTTATCCTTTTCCAGAGCTAAATGTCTTAGCTTCAAAATGAAATTAAAGTGTCTGTCCCTGCTAGTTCTCAACAATCCTGACCCCCCAATTACTACCTGAGGTGACAACTCCCCTGTATTTGCCAATGTTCGGGCCAGCCTAAGAAGAGTACTGATCTGTCCTTCTCAAATAATACAGCCAGTCTGGCTGCTGCTGTCCTGCTCCCAAAAAGCAAATATTTCCCCATCACTTATGTACCCAGTGGATGGAGACACTGACATATGGGGATCTGAGTCTGCAACATGACATAGGCTAAGCTCATTACCACATAAATTGCACAACAAATAGGAAACATTAATGGTAATGAATTGCAGAGTTAAACATGCCAGTAGGATAACATTTTTCCAAGGTGGCCAGATGAAAGCAGACTTGATATGATCATCGAGATTTAAACAAGGGAAGGAAATACAGAAAGAAGCTGTGTTAAGTGGCCAGACCACACTAAATACAGAGTAATTATGCCCTGCTGAGGGTCTCCTTCGTCTATATTTATATGAGATTCTTTAGGATTGAGGAGGCTTTGATATATGGGAGGCATTTGGATGATTATAAAGAGTTTATCATACTACTGTGTTACTGTAGAAGGATGGTGAGCTACAGAAAGTATGAAAGTTTAATCCCTTCATTGTGGGTCCCAACTCATCATTGTGCTTGGCAGTATTGCCATTGTACTAAATACTGAAATGACTCAAGAAATCTGCTCTTAATATAAAAAGAATCACCTAGTTTGTATTTCTTTCTTTCTTTCTTTCTTTCTTTCTTTCTTTCTTTCTTTCTTTCTTTCTTTCTTTCTTCCCAGGGTGAACTGCTTAGTTGCATTAACTTAAGAGTTGTCAGGTAAAGAATATACAGAAGCCATTCAACACTGTAATCTGGATATAATGCACACTGACGTGATCTGCATTAGGCACACTGCATACTATTACAACCTAACAGTACCAATATTAAGCGTAGATGACCTATTTCCAGCTTTGGGGACAGTCTGAGTATATCAGGAACTGATCTGCATGAACAGTTTGAGTGCAACACAACTTTTTCATTCTACATCAGAAATACATATAGAAATGGGGTTATGTGCAGGGGGTGGAGGGATAGTCTGTGTATAAAATACAATTGTTTACCAATTTTCCAAAACTTTCTGTCACTCAATCTCAGTTAAACAACTATCAGGAAACTAAATGCTCACGTGTGCAAGTGTGTTTATGCATATCTATGTATGTATGTAAGCGTAACACTTGCTGTAGGCAAATCAGACCATAAATCTGCCATATTCACAATAATACTGAAGCAGGAAGCATGCTCAGCTCCAATAACTCATTATTTAGAGATTATGCCAATGCAAATCTATTAAAAGTGAATGGGGACATGCAGAATTAAATTTTCCTTTCCACCCTGAGGACCTTGTTACAAATATGGAATGCTTCCCCATCAAGTTCTATGACCATCTAAATACTTGCATAGAAGCATCTGTTCCCCTCCAAACTAAACACAGCACCAAGTTTATGAATAAGATCATATGGTGAGACCCTAATATAAACAGGTTCTACAATAAAAGGAAAAAGGTTATTACACATAAAAACAAATCTAATTCTCCAAATGCAAAAAGCTCCTGCTAAGACTAATAAAGAACTTTGGACCCTGAATAAAACAACCTAAGCTAGATATGAGTTGAGAATAGCAACACATGCAAAAGACAATCACAAAGCCTTTTTTAAATATGTCACAGACCTCAGAAATAATATTCAAAATTGCACCAAGCTTATGGTAAATGATATTACATACTCTAAGCCTGAAGACATAGCCAATCTTCTAGCAGATAAATTTAGCTTTAACTTCACCCCCCTCCTTGCTCAGACCTCTTATCAGCATCCACACTTCCCACCAAAATCTTTCAGAAACAAGTCCTAAATGCACTCTCCAGGCCCAAAAACACTGCTTTTATGGGGTTAGATAACATACCAGGATGATTACTGGTCAGCCAGAAGCATGATCTGCAAAGCCCCTATGGAGACTTTTCAATATTTGCCTCCAAATAGGGTTTGTAGCAAACAGTCACCCCCCCCCCGTTCAAAAAGGTGGGGCATCATCTGATAGGGTCAACTAAAAACCTATAAGACTGTCCAGCCTCATTTGTATGGTAATGGAACTAATAAACAAAGGCATATGGAACTTATAAACCATCGACTCGAGACAGTTCAGTTTTGTCAAAGGCAGATCCTCCGTACTCAACCTGGTTGACTTCAAGAAGGTCACTGAAGCAAAGGATGAGGGAAAAGCCATTTACACCACATAGATGGACTTCAAAAAGACATTCAACAGCATTTGCCATTCAAGAATAGCTAATCCCCTATATAACTCATTAGATAGGGAACTGGCTCACAAATAGTGTGTTTGCTTCCTCCAAGAGACCTGTCACTAGTGAGGTACCCCAGGGCTTGGTCCTTGGGCTACTTCTTTTTGGCATCTACTTCTCAGAGTTCAGGGCAAATGCTGAAGGCTTATAGATGACAAAGTTTGCTGATGACTGTAAACTCTATGCTATTATAAACTCTCCAGAAGATACCAAGATCCTTCAAGAAGGCCTGCCAAAAAAACAAAATAGCTGGTGTCAAAACCATGGCCTAAAACTAAGGGCCAGAAAGTGCATAATTGTATCATTCAGCAACAAGATGTCCTCAGCAAGAATCACATTGACAACACTACCCTGAAAACTGACCTAGTAGTGAGGGACCTGGGAACATGCATAGACAATGAGCTGTCATTCGATCACCATGTGTTGAGTATTGTTAGAAACTTTTTCTTTATAGCACACCTTATTAGCATGGGCATGACAGTCAAATCACAGAAGGTGATCATTCCACTGTACACTGGTCAGTCATTGAATATACTGCCCCATTTGATATGTACCTCTCCAAGCTCCTGACTCTACTCAAGTTACCACAATGTTTTCTCACTAAGAAAATCAAAGGACTAAATCAAAAAAGTTATTCTGACCACCTCAGAGCCCTGTCCCTCTTCTCAGTGTTTTACATGCTGCTAAGGGGAGATATCTGCCTGGCATACAGAGCCTTTAAAGACCGCATCCTTGCAGACCTTTTACACATCCATAGTCCAGTAGTGGCAGAAACACCTGCTCTGATATCAGTCTCTAGTGCAACTTAAATAGAACCTACTGGAGGGATAGCTGTCTCACAGAGAATAACACTTCTCTGGATCCACCTTCTTCTCTATGTGACGTTAAGCATGTCTCTTACTTTACTCAGGATGCACAGATGCAAATATGATGTCAGTGGTTCAAAGGGTGTACACTTATTTTTCATGCAGAAGATTGTGGATTCTATTCCCACAGCAGGTAGATGTATTACTGACACTACAGTGCAGAATCAGGTAGGTTCTACTCTCCTGAGTATGCCATCCTTCAAATGAGATGTTACATCAAGGCCCCATCTGTTTGGGATGGTGATAGCTCATGTGGATGTAGAAGATTCCATGACACCTGTTGAAAAGAGAAGGAGGAGTTCCCAGTACCCTAGCCCAATTCTTCCTAGTACTAAAAAGCACCTCAAGTGTCCCCTAAACAGAGGCTACTAGCCTTTTTCCTTTTGGGACTTACCTGGTTGACAAAGAATAAATAAATAAAATAAACCACAAGTTCATCCTTTGTTTGGCATCCCTTTTCCTTATACAAAGGGGCAACATAAAAATACCTGTTCTAGGGTTATGGTTATTCATATTTACTATACAAAGGTTTCTCACACAATACTAAAGGGTTATACAAGACTTCTACAAGATACAGGGAGGGGCCTTGGTACTAAACTGCTTTGGACTAGAAACTCAGTGGGAATGCAGGGCCAGGCTGCTAAAGATTCTCAAAGATCAATAGCCTAGTAAGTACCTATGAACCTTTAAAGATATCAGTGTTCAGGAGGTCTTAGAGGTGTGCAAGGCCTAAAAAAGGAATGAAGCCCCAGTTAGTGATAGTGTTCCATCTAGCTTTATAAACTCGTTGGGACTTCATTGCTGGAGTGTCTATCAAAAGTCTACAACAGCTGCATCAGGACTATGGCCTTACTAGCTTCCTTCACTAAATAGGTGATTTATTTTATTTTATTTATTTATTTAACATTTGTTGACCGGGAAGTGATGGTGCGTATCTCTAAGGAGGGAAAGGGCAAGCATGACCTGGGGAATTATAGACCTATCTCTTGGATTAATGTGGGTTCAAAAATATACTGGTCATGATTTTAGCTAAAAGGTGGCAGGGCTGTATTCCCCTTTTAGTAAAGTGTGCACTGAGGGGATTTATTAAAAGTTGCACTGACAAAAAAAAAGTTGGTGGAATGGAGTTTATCTTGCTTGCTCAGGTTCATAAGTGGGGCCATATTTTTGACATAAAAAAGTAATTTCATTCTCTAGAATGGAAATTTTTTACTTCTTGGTTTTGGAAAATATACATATAAGGATGAAATTTCTATGTCTTTATAGAGCTCTGTAGAGCACAAATTGGTTCACCAGTATCCTTATTTATGAATGTCATGAAAGGGGGTACTGCCAGCACAGCTAGCTGGAATTTTTGTAAATAATTACATGACATTTGTGAATATCAAACTAATTCATAAGATGCTTGTGTTGAAAAGATATTTTGTAAAGTGCTGTGTTTAAAATGTATCTATCGAGTGTGCCCTACTGGAAGAGAACAAAAATGTACATGCACTATTGTAACTGTTTAAATGTATATATTTTAACAGTGGAACCTGGAATACAGGAAGTTAACTTCAGAAAAATAACTGGAATTAAATTACCTTGTGGCTAGGCCATAAAAGATGGTAACTTTCAGTTTTCAATGCAGCAAGAGACACAATGTCTATGCTAGGAAGCTTTCTGTATTGTTTTTAGGGTGACCTAATTACTAGTCTTGAAAGCAAGAAGGAATGCAATTGTTTTATAACTTCCAGCATCTGCCAAAGATCTGAGGAAAAGCCCTTGTATGTATATTTTTACAGGTAAATGCTAAATGCTGCAAGTGGGGGGTTTGGCCTGGGAACTAGTAGAAGTCAGATGACAAGAAGTGATGTCATCCTGCAAGCTATCCTAGCAGTAATATTTGAGATATTATTTTGAGAAGTCTCTTAGTGAGACAGGGCATTCTGCATTCTGCCTTGGGCCTGACAACAAGGAATCCTTCACCACATCTGCCTTGCTCTAATACTAAGTTTTTAGGGAAAAGTAATTCTCTTAGATACAGTCAGGAATATACTGAAGCTTAGTTTAGATGTTTTTCTTTATTTATTTGAGACTGTCCTGCAATGTTGTTTTAAATATTTCCTGTGATTTTGAACTATGATGTCACTGTGAATATATATTTAGTATTGTTTTGTTCTTTTACAATTTATTATTAAATATATTTAAGCCTTTCATTGTGGCTGACCTGTGTAGAGATATTTAGGTTTTGAGAGTACTTGCATATTTATTTGGTGACACTGTGTTGGCCACTCCTAATAGCCTTGCTCTTGGTCAGACTACCATTTTTGTTAATAACAATGTTACACTCAATATATTGGGTACCCTTGAAAGGGCCTTAAGGTAGCTGGCAGGACTTGCCTGATGGCAGTGGTAACTACCTTATAGTCTGGGCAGAAGGGGGCATAGCTAGTAAACCTGAACCAGCCTTTCCTAGGTGTGTGTGTGTGTGTGTGTGTGTGTGTGTGTGTGTGTGTGTGTGTGTGTGTGTGTGTGTGTGTGTGTGTGTGTGTGTGCGTGTGTGCGTGTGTGCGTGTGTGTGTGTATGTATGTATGTGTGTAAATCAAACCTCAAAGAGTGTGTGTGTGTCAGCTAGTTGGGCAGGGACATGAAGCACTGGTTAGACAGAGAGGGTCCCGGAGGTCTTGACTTGGTCACTCAGCTGAGAGATCAACTCTATAGCTATGCCAGTGGGGAGTCTTATTGGGGATCTGGAGAAAGAGGGAGAAACCAGACCCAGACTGACTGTGGTCTCTATGTGCTCTTAAGGGAAATTGCGCTTGATGCAGAGAGCTTCATCTGGAAATACTGTGTGTGTACCTGTTATCTTCCCAGTGACTGCCCCCCACCCCCACACACACACACACAGGTACCAACAGTTCAACTGGTAAAAATCCACGAACCAACAAAAAAACGAGCAAAGACACAAACGGAGGCAGTATTTGGATAAAAACGTGAATAAAGGTTTAATACTTCCAAATAAGGATGAGCGCTTTCGGCCGAACCAATGTCCAGCCTTCTTCAGACAAACAGCACCATATTAAATGCTCAAACCTTATATATTATTGAAATACTAAAATTACCAATGAGCAACAAATGCATTTCTTAAATAATTGTTTCCATGACGACCTTAAAGAAGTAAATGAATATATGTATATTTCATTTGTTTTTGGTATATTAATTAGAAATAAATGCAAAAAACTTACTTGTAGTATGAAACTTATACATTAATACATCTTAATACATTGAACACACTTTTAATTTTCCTAAAGAAATATATAACTTGCATACAATTATTTAATATGCAAGACCACCTAGCCTTAAATAAATGTATATAAATATCACATGGGTTTCCAGTATCCACTAGATACAAATTGATATTTTTTAAAAAACTAATATTTTAAAAAACTAATATTTTAAAAAATAGTATTCTAAAAATGTATAGTTATATGCACATAACAAATGTAAATATAAATATGCATGAATTTATACCTTGTACTAATAGGACATTCTTAGTTCCTGATGTATTGTTAGATATATATATATATATATAATTAAATATTTGCATTCGTGTTTGTATTATCTAATGTGTGCCAACCACTTTAGCACACATTTGATTGATAAATATTCATTGATTCCTGGAAAAAGATGTGCCCTAGTTCGAATCTGCCACATTAACTCATCCATTTCAAGCTTAATTTGCCATGGGCCTCCCCTTATATCAGGTGTTCTTTGCTGCACAATGGTAAAACTAAAAGTATGACCTATATGTTCCATGGCATGTTTAGCTAGAGCGTTGTTCTCATCCTGTTTGCTAAGTGCGTGCATATGTTCATATATTCTAGTTTTAATTTTTCGCTCCGTCTTACCAATGTAAAATGCTTTACATTGGTTACATAGAGCGACATAAACCACCGATTTTGACTCACAGTTGTAATGATTATTCACTTTATATGTCTTGTTATTAATTGTAAATTGTGTACCAACCTTGATGTGTTTGCATTGCCTACACGCACCACACTTGTGCATGCCATGTATCCTATTAGTAATACTCCTATTCGATGGTCCCTGCAGGATGGTTTTTAAATTTTTACCTCTCCTATATGTGAGTTTTGGTTTTAACCCCAAAATACTAGAAAGATTGCTGTCATGATTTATCACATCCCAGTTTTTATTAAAAATCTCCCTGATTTTAATGAAATCCAAAGAATAGGTATGCACAAAAGACACCCTATAATTGATGTCCTCTTGTTTGCTATTCATCGAGGAATCCAAATCAATAGGGCCGCTTCCAATATCATCACTGGCCTCCATCGATATCCCGGATGAAAGCAAGGGGACAAAATAACCCTCTTTACGTTTATTCGAAACTTCCTGTATGATAGTATTAATTAAGTAGGAAGGATAATCCCTTGATAAAAACATTTTCTTAAGTTTAATACATTCCATACTGAAATCCTGATCATCCGTTACCATACGGGCATACATAGGAAAATTAAAAGTGTGTTCAATGTATTAAGATGTATTAATGTATAAGTTTCATACTACAAGTAAGTTTTTTGCATTTATTTCTAATTAATATACCAAAAACAAATGAAATATACATATATTCATTTACTTCTTTAAGGTCGTCATGGAAACAATTATTTAAGAAATGCATTTGTTGCTCATTGGTAATTTTAGTATTTCAATAATATATAAGGTTTGAGCATTTAATATGGTGCTGTTTGTCTGAAGAAGGCTGGACATTGGTTCGGCCGAAAGCGCTCATCTTTATTTGGAAGTATTAAACCTTTATTCACGTTTTTATCCACACACACACAGGTGCCAGTGGTGAGGATTGAGGCCCCTTGATTACTGACCCAGTGGAGGGTCATCACAATGGGAACATGATAAAATGAAGCATTTAGGAGTATAGATTAAAAATGTTTCTGGTGTGGCAGCTAAGGATATGTGGGAAAATACTAAACAAAAAATAATACAAAAAGTGAGAAAATGGGAGCTTTGTTATATGGATATGGATAGTAATAGACAAGCAGTCAAAATGTTTTTAGTCCTTTTAGTCTTATACACACATCAGGCATATTTTTATCAACCAGAGGAAGAAGTTGTGGATAGCAATTAATAAAGTAAAAAAATTAAAAAAAAAATAAATAAAAAAACACACAATCACCAGCACTTCACCACTTCACCAGTATTTCTTCTTTATTCAAATAGTGATCTGGTACCTCTGCCTTTCGCCTTCATGGATCACAATACATTCACATTTTAGCAAATATATATACATACACAAACTCTAATTAACACAGCCAACTAGCATTAATTAGTTAATTCCTATTAGACATTTAAAGTAATACAATTTATATTACTTTCACATATAATACATCCACCATGTCATCAATATTTAACTACAAAAATATATAAATATAAATAAATCAATACAAATATAAATATGAATATAAATTAAATATATGGAATATTGAACAACACAATAATCATTAATTGTTAAATACCCAATTCATGATTCAGACCCAAGGGCTTTATGGTCTTAAACTTCAAGATCATTCTAGTTTCTAACTCATGCAGCTTACTTACATGCCCCACGCCTCTTTGAAAAAGGCTTACCTAATACACAAAATTTTAAACTACTAGGGGAACCACCATGTTTTGCAAGGAAGTGTTGGGCAACAGGGCTAAATTCACTAAGGTTTCTGATATCTTTTAAGTGTTCTAGAACCCGAGTTCTAACCATAAGTTTAGTCTGTCCTATATACTACATATCAGCACAAGAACAACCCAGAATATATACCACCCCTATCGATCTGCAATTAAAGTATAACATTCAGATTCTTAACCCTGTCGCATATACTACAATGGCCACATGGAAAAATGCCAGAAGGTAAATAATTAATATTATTCCCTTTCACAAAATTATGATTTAACAATTCCTTAACAAAACCTTTAGATTCTTCCCCCTCTTGAAAGAGAAGGTAATGTGTTTCGGGAAAAAATGGCCAATATTTTCATCCTCACTAACAATGTGCCAATATTTCCTTACTATTTTAGTTAATTCCTTTGGAAAGGGAGAAAATCTTGTAACATATACTTCAGATGTAGGGATCGCAGCCTATAAAACAAGGACTAAAGTCTCATTAAATTTGTAGGCTAGAGCTTTCTGGCAGGGCTCCTGCAATATCAAGGTCAGTCGTAGAGACTGCAGGGTAAGAAACAATGGTAAAGGTCTCAGTAAACTTCTAGGTAGGGGTCTTGTGGCAGAGCTCTTGCAATATCAAGGTCAGAAGTAGTGAAAGCAGGCTATGAAACAATGAAAAAAGTCTCAGTAAACTTGGAGGTTAGGGCCTTGTTGCAGAGTTCCTACAATAACAAAGTGAGACGTAGGGACTGCAGGCTGTGAAACAATGACAAAAGTCTCAGTAAACTTAGAGGTTAGGGCTTTCTGGCAGAGTTTCTGCAATATCGAGGTCAGACATAGTGACCGTAGGTGATGAAACAATATCAAAAGTCTCAGTAAACTTGTAGATTAGGGCATTGTGGGAGACCTCCGGTTATGTCGAGGTCAGATGTATTGACTGCAAGCTATAAAACAATGACAAAACCCTCAATAAACTTTGAGGATAGAGTCTTGTGGCAGAGTTCATGCTATATCAAGGTCAAACATACAGATCATAGGCTATGAAACAATGACAAAAGTCTCAGACAACTAGGACAGTGGAGTCTTGTGGCAGGGCTCCTGTAGTATCAAAATAAGACATTGTGACCAATGACTATGAAAGAATGACAAAAGTCTGAGTAAACTTCTAAGTTATGGCCTTGTAGCAGATTCCTGTAATAGTGAGGTCAGATGTAGTGACCGCAGGGCATGAAACAATGACAAAACTCTCAGTAACCTTGAAGGTCAGGGTCTTGTGGCAGAGCTCCTGCAATATCAAGGTCAAAAGTAGTGACCGCAGACTATGAAACAATGAGAAATGTCTCAGTAAACACCAAGGTTAGGGCCTTGTGGCAGAGCTCCTACAACAGATTTAGTGACCTTATGCTATGAACAATGACAAAACTTCAGTAAACCTGGAGGTTAGTGTCTTATGGCAGAGTTCCTGCAATATCAGTGTCAAACGTAGTTACTGCAGGCTATGAAACAATGACAAAAGTCTCAGTAAATTTGGAGGTTTAGGGCTTGTGGCAGAGTTCCTGTAATACTTAGGTCAGATGTAGTGACTGCGGGCTATGAATAAAGACAAAAGGTGAAGTAAGGTTGTTGATTAAGGCCTTGTGGCAGAGCTCCTCTAATATCAACGTCAGGCATAGTGAGCACTGGGCATGAAACAATGACAAAACTCTCAGTAAACTTTGAGGATGGGGCAAAGTGGCAGAACTCCTCTAATATCAAGATCAGACATGGTGACCACAGGGCAAGAAACAATGACAAGGCTCTCAGTAAACTTGGAGGCTAGGGCTTTGTGGCAGAGCTCCTACAATATCGAGGTCAGATGTCATGATCTCAGGCAAAAAAACAATATCAAAAGTCTCAGTAAACTAGTAGGTTCGAGCCTTGTGGCAGAGCTCCTGCAATATCAAGGTCAGACTTTGTGACTGCATGCTATAAAACAATGTCAGAAGTCTCAGGAAACTTGTTGGTTAGGACCTTGTGGCAGAGCTCCTGCAATGCCGAGGTCACATGAAGTGACTGCAGGCTACGAAACAATGACAAAACTCTTAGTAATGTTGTAGGTTATGGCCTTCTGGCAGAAATTCTGCAATATCAAGGTCAGATGTAGTGACCACAGAATACAAAACAACTACAAAAGTCAAAGTAATCTTGTAGATTAGGGCCTTGTGACAGAGCTCCAGCAATATCCATGTCAGTCATAGTTAACACAGGCTACAAAACAAGGACAAAATTTTCAGCAAACATGTAAGTTAGGGAATTGTGGCAGGGCTGTTGCAATATCGAGGTCAGACATAGTGACCTCTGGGTATGAAACAATGGCAAAAGTCTCAGTAAACTTGAAGAGTCTGGCCTTGTGGCAGAGCTCCTGCAATATCAAGGTCAGACTTTGTGACTGCATGCTATGAAACAATGTCAGAAGTCTCAGGAAACTTGTTGGTTAGGACCTTGCGGCAGAGCTCCTGCAATGCGAGGTCACATGAAGTGACTACAGGCTACGAATCAATGAAAAAAACTCTTAGTGATGTTGTAGGTTATGGCCTTCTGGCTGAAATTCTGCAATATCAAGGTCAGATGTAATGACCACAGAATGCAAAACAACTACAAAAGTCAAAGTAATATTGTAGGTTTGGGCCTTGTGACAGAGCTCCAGCAATATCCATGTCAGTCATAGTTACCACAGGCTACAAAACAAGGACAAAATTCTCAGCAAACATGTAAGTTAGGGAATTGTGGCAGGGCTGTTGCAATATCGACATCAGACATAGTGACCTTCAGGTATGAAACAATGGCAAAAGTCTCAGTAAACTTCTAGGTTAGGGAGTCATGGAAGAGCTCCTGCAAAATCGAGATCAGAAGTCCTGACTGTAGGCTATGAAATAATGACGAAAGTCTCAGTGAACTTGGAGATTAGGGTTTGTGTCAGAGCTGCTGCAATATTGAGGTGAGAAGTAGTGACTGCAGGCTATGATACAATCACAAAAGTCTCAGTTACCTTGGAGGTTAAGGACCTGTGGTAGACCTCCTGCAATACTGAGGTCAGAAGTAGTAACCACAGTCTATGAAACAATGGCAAATCTCTCAGTAAACTCTGAGGTTAGGGTTATGTGGAAAACCTGCTGCAATATCGAGGTCAGACATAGTAACTACAGGCTGTGAAACAATGACAAAACTCTCAGTAAACTTGTAGGTAAGGGGCTTGTGGCAGTGCTCTTGCAATATTGAGGCCAGACATAGTGACTGCAGGCTGTGAAACATTGACAAAACTTTCAGTAAATATGAAGGTTAAGACCTTGTGCAGAGCTCCTGCAATACTGAGGTCAGAAATGGTGACCACAGGCTGTTAAAGAATGATAAAACTCTCAGTAAACTGAAGTTAGGGCCTAGTGTCAGAGCTGCTGCAATATCGAGGTCAGGCATAGTGACCGCAGCCTGGGAAACAATGACAAAACTCTTACTAAATTTGGAGGTTAGGGCCTCATGGTAGAACTCCTGCAATACTGAGGTCAGACGTAGGGACCGCAGCCTAAAAAACAATGACAAAAATCTCAGTAAGCTTGTAGGTTAGGTCCTTGTGGCAGAGCTCCTGCAATATCGAGGTCAGACGTAGTGACCACAGGCAATGAAATAAGGGCAAGAGTCTTAGTAAACATGGAGGCTAGGGCTTTGTGGCCTAACCTCAATGTTTATTGAGAGTTTTGTCATTGTTTCATTGCCTGAGGACACTAAAACTGACGTCAGTATTTCAGGAGCTCTACCCCAAGGTCCTAAACTTGAACTTTACTGACACATTTGTCATTGTTTCATAGCCTGTGGTCACTATTTCTGACTTCAGTATTGCAGGAGCACTGCCACAAGGCTCTAAGCCTCCAGGTTTACTGAGTTTTTTCAGTTTCATGCTTTGCTTTCACTACGTCTGAGCTTGATATTAGAGGAGCTTTGCCACAAGGCCCTGACCTCCAGGTTTAGTGAGAGTTTTGTCAATGTTTCATGCCCTGTGGTCAATATTTATGACCTCATTATTAGAGGAATCTGCCACAAGTCCATAACCTTCAAGTTTACTGAAACTTTTGTCATTGTTTCATAGCCTTTGGTCACAGCATATAATTTTGATATTGCAGGAGCTCTGCCACAAAACCCTAACCTCCAAGTTTACTCAGAGTTTTGTCATTGTTTCATAGCCTACAGTCACTATCTCTGACCTCAGTATTGCAGCAGATCTGGCACAAGGCCCTATCCTCAAAGTTTATTTAAAGTTTTCTCATTGTTCCATAGCCCACATTCACTACGTCTGACTTCTATATTATAATAGCTCTGCTACAAGGCTCTAACTTCCAAGTTTACTGAACCTTTTGTGATTGTTTCATAGCCTGCAGTCACTATGTCTAACCTTGATATTGCAGGAACTCTGCCACAAGACCCTAACCTAGAAGTTTATTGAGTCTTTTGTCATTCTTTCATACCCTGCATTCACTATGTCTGACCTCGATATTGCAGGAGGTCTGCCACAATTCCCTAACCAACAGGTTTGTCATTGTTTTGTAGCCTGCTGTCATTATGTTTGATGTTGATATTGCAGGGGTTCTGCCAAAATGTCCTAATCTGAAAGTTTACTTTGACTTTTTATCATTGCTTCATAGTTTGCGGTCACTACGTCTGACCTCGATATTGCAAAAGCTCTGCTACAAGATCAAAACCTCAAAGTTTACTGAGACATTTGCCATTGTTTCATAGCATGCAGCCACAATGTCTGACCTCGATATTTCAGGAACTCTGCCACAAGGTGCTAACCTGCAAGTTTACTGAGACTTTAGTCATTATTTCATATCTGCGGTCACTACATCTGACTTCGATATTTCAGGAATAATGCCACAATACCCAAACCTACAAGATTACTCAGACATTTGTCACTGTGTTGTAGCCTGCGGTCACTTCCTGTGATCTCCACATTGCAGGAGCTCTGCCACAAAGACCTAATCTACAAGTTTACTGAGACGTTTTGTTATTGTACGTAGGCTGCAGTCACTACGTCTGACCTTGATATCGCTTGGTATTATGTAGGTGGATGGGCGCACTGATGATTTCTAAATTGGTTGGCTGACCAAGTAATGCATTTCCTCCTGTCCAGTGTCAGCAGGATTACGATAGAGTATGATTTGAGGGACAGTTAGTGCTGCACAGCTCCAACGTTATACACAGTATCTTGCATATCCTTGCTGCTGTCTAAAAATGTGGCCAACTATTATCCTACCATCAAATGTGGCTTCAAGTACTACTTTCCCCTTGCATCAGTCTAACATTAACTGGTACAGTTTGAGGCAAAAGCCTTGGCATTCCGTAGTAATCTCATCAGAGAGAAAGGAAGCGGTTACAGTCTCACAATCTCAGCTGTTCGCTCCAGACAAATTAAGCTCAAATTTTATTGGTTATGTTTTCTGAGATTCGTAAGGACAAGGATAATTGTCTTCCGCCCTTGTCCCAAAGTATTATAAGTTGTCTATATCCCTCAACCAGCTTATCTTCTTCGTGATTCGTAATCGGTTCATCCCACCCACCTAGTCAGTAAGAGGAGTTTGCATTTATTTTTTTAATACACTTTTTATCCTACCACTGCTGCTAACCCTTACTCAACCCATGCATTTACCTTAGGTGTGAGAGACAATCGCACTGGTCACTACTAAGGTAAACATCATTTTTTTTTCATGCAGAGTCCTCTTTAGCATTCGCTTGACATTATATGTAGTCTGTCTCACTAAACCAGTTTATCATCTTGAAAATTTGTAGTCAGTTCATCCAGACCACCTACTCAAGAAGAGCAGTATACATTTGCCTTTTTAATATAATTTCTTCTACCCCATGCTGCCTCCTGACCATCAACATATCACTATCAATCATCTGCTTCATTGCTTGTAGGATACAAGCTGATTACAAAGACTGACATTAAGTCAATCATCATTTTTTTTTCTGGCGAGTGCCCTAAATCCACCACCCCATGGGTGACATGAAAGCATGCTCATCCATGCCCATGCCCCATGAAGGCTACTGAGCTGATGTAGCTTGACAGAGCCAGTCATACCCCAGCTCCAGTACTGCATGCTGTATATCTTTCTAAACATGGGTTTTAGCACTGCAGTGTGCTGGACTGCCTCCCCAACACCATCAGTATAGGGTGATGCAGCATCAGCCATTCACTCCCATCCTCCCATGCCCAGCTTCTCCATCAGCCAAGCTGCTAATGAATCTGAAGTAACCTGAGTCATAGTCAGGGCTACATCCCTTTATGCCATGAAGCCAGGTAGCATACATTTATCTTTACACACTTTTTCATCTGAGCAAGATCCCTTTTCAGTGGTGATCTATATACTTTGTTCTGGTTAAGAGACTTATTCAGAATTGCAAAGTATAGGTTCATAGGTTCATAGGTTTATACTAGGCTATCTGCCCTAAGGCATTTATAAGCCTAGCCCAGAGTTTTTGTGGCTTACGCCACCCATTATGTTAAAAAATACTGTGCCCATTAGTTTGTTGTGCCTCTGTCCAACAGTGACACAGAGATGATTCCCGGGGTAAACCTACGATCTCCCATCCACCGGTCAAGATTTCTCTTGAACAGAGCCAGCGAGGTGCTCTGCCTCACATGGACTGGGATTTTATTCCACAACATAGGGAGTCTCTGGGTGACAAATCTATCCCTCCAGCATGTCCTATTTATATCCGTGCTAAGGTTTAAGTCACTTGCTCTAGTGGATCTGGTAGATTTGGATTTTTTGAGGTGGAGCATGTCCATTAATTCCGGGTTGGACATGGCCTTGTATGTCAGGCACAGGTCACCTCTGAGCAGGCGGTATGCGACTGAATAGAGCTGGAGTTTCTTTAGTCTGGCAGCATATGACAGATTTTGGAGTCCCTTTATCCTTTTGGTGAGGAACTTTTGGGGTCTCTCCAATTGCTGCAGGTGTCAGGTGAGATACATCCCGAATGGGGCATTGTACTCGATCATTGGTCTGATAAGTGAAGAGTACAGGGGGCAATGACCTCACTTGATCTGGATGTGAATCCCTTCATGATCAGGTGGGCAATGTAGAAGGTTTTTCTAACCACTTTAGCAATGTGAGTGTCAAAAGAAAGGCCACTGTCAACCTGGGTCCCCAGGTCCCTGATAACCTCTTCTGTGCTTAGTGGATTGCCACTTATATGGTAGCTTGGGGTTACCTTGTTTTCCCGAAGGGTATGACTATACATTTTTGGCATTTAACTTCAGGCCATGGCTCTGGCACCAGCTATCAGTTTCCGTGAGACCCTCTGAAGGATATCTGTGTCCGATGTACTTTCCACTATGGCTCCCAGTTTGCAGTCATCTGCAAACTTTGTCAGCCATAGTCCTCCTATGTTATCCTGTACTTCTGAGAAGTAGATGCCGAACAACAGGGGCCAAGGACTGAGCCCTGTGGGACACCACTTGTGACCGGCTTGGAGTCTGACATGGCGCCAGCTACTCTAACCCTGTGGGTTCTGTCCTTTAGCCAGTTTGCAACCCATCTTGTGACATATGGGTTTACATTTAAGCTGGTAAGTTTCTCTATAATACCCGAGTGGGGTATTGTGTCGAAAGCTTTTGCAAGGTCAAGGTAGGCTGTATGGACTGCCTTTCCCTCATCAATGGCCTTGGTGACTGTTTCGAAGAAGTCGACCAAGTTCAAAAGGCATGATCTGCCCTTGACATTGTATGTATCTATAGATTAAGTTAGTCAAACCTAGGTCTTTGTGGTACCGCTCATTAGCAGCTTACAACCTTAATCCACTGTATCTCCTTCTGGAACACTCTCTTCTATAAAGAAAAATCAAAGACAGAAACCTTCTGGGCTAAACCTTTTCAGGTAGGGTGAAAGCAGATAAAACTATTGCAATCAAAAATAATTATCTGTGTAACTTTAAAGAAAACCTTCATCCAGCTATATAATACATGCTAGCTGATCAGCATTATCATGGGGTGCCAAATGTGTAGCCAGGCATGCTCCATGTAAGCTATGCTGAGCAATTTAATTCTGAAGTGGATGAAAGTTTACCTAGCAAAAGGTCACCAATGGTCCATTTTCCTGTAACTGAAACTACTAAGGGTACTAGTGAGCCATCAAAGCAGATACTGTATAGAGAATGATGTATGCTTGTTATTCTATTAGCTAGCCAGATAAAGTAGTCATTTAACATAGGTGCTGTAGTTGTATAACTGCTTTCCCCCCCTATAGTTTGGGGTACATTTCAGAGAAGAAATAACAGCTATGTTACTGCTGGATGATGGAAGGGGCAAAGGGAAGCTGCTGTGTAACTCCAATACTCCTGGCTACATCTATGATCATTGTTGACGCAGTATATATAAAAAATAGTTATTTATATTAACTAACATACTAGCTATGCTAGTCCATCATTTACACATTGCACTACCTACATGTCTTATTACTGATAACATTTACAACTTTCTCTTAAATTATTTCTGTCTTGTCAATGTATAAGTTGGAATGTCTGCAAACTATGCAATACAGGAATTCAGATGTCTGCTGTACTGTGTTGGTAGAAACTACACATCTGTTATCTAACAACAAAAGATCTAACATTGATCCAAAATTCCCATTTTAACATTTGCAAGTTAAACATATTACTATGATATGGAAACAGGGACAGAAAGGCTATTTTTCTTGACTGGCGAAGAAAAAAACATAAACTGACTCTTGAGAAAAGGAATATCTCTTCCTCCAAATTTGTGTCAGGTGGGGGTTTGTCTTTTAGATTTAGTACACAACATGAAATGCGATCTACTCATTTTTATTGATTTGGGCCTGTCATTCAGAAATGTAGGACTATCTCTGATCTCATTTTGTTTAGACTGCTGTCTTTTCCCTTGGTGTCAGTACACTGGTACATTAGTGCTATGCTTTAGGCCCTTTACTCAGTTAAGAGTCCAGACTTTTGTACAAACTTTATTAATAAATAAAACATTGCTGAAGATATCAAGATATTATAACTACAAAACAATGCAAAAGGCAATTAATTTAAATGTTAATATAGGTTTTTCATACAAATATGCAGACTTATTATGCTAACATTTTGGCACATTAATTATCAGTCTGTGACCACCAAATAAACATCCTGCCAACAATTATGATAAATAATTGTTGCTCTACAGATGGCAAACAGTTAACGCTTTACCTTTTCCCTTAATTACTTATCATTCTAATGTTGGCAAATGCCTATCATTCTGAATTATTGATCAATTTCAATTACCCACAGAAAAATCAAAAGGTCTAGGCTTTGCTGTCATAGGCTTCTAATTGATTATTTTGAATTATTAACACTATATAGCATACACCAACCAGTGGGGAGTGCAATAAAGACAAAAGCAGCGAAGAAAGAAAAGAAAAGTGATGCATTGCCTTGTAGCATTTATTAATGTGATCTTTACACTGAAAGGGAAAAATTAACCAACTAATCTGTGCTCTTATTATCGGAGCTGTTTGCTATAAAGTTCTGGACTCATGATGCACTGGAAAAGATTCAGTGAGCCATGTACATTCTAATGTGTAGTAACACAAATTGTCTGTTATTTTGTTGTTTAATTAGTCAGTAACCTGACAGTAGTCGGGCATACACACTGTATTCTCTTGACTGCAATTCTTTTGAACACCAATCTTAAACTATATATCGTTTTATTATTATTATTATTATTATTACAGCAGCAATGAATGTTAAATTAAGCACAGGCCACAAAATCTAGTATAATGATAATTTTTATTAGATTTGCATTTATTTTTATTTTGGATTAGAAATAGGATAACTGCTGTTTGAGGGGCAACCAAACATTATGAAAAGGAAGGAGAACAAACAACAATGAGAATGATGATGGCTTATAAGTGTGGGGAATAGCATTTTGAATACCTGTACAAAAAAATGAAAATTAAGTACATAATGATAGATAGAGTCTATCTGTCTACCTACTCCAGTAGTGTGGACTGCTCATAGCAGGCATACTCTCTGCAGCAATGTTTCAAACTCCTAGATGATTGAGCAATGTTTCAAACTCCTAGATGATTGAGCAATGTTTCAAACTCCTAGATGATTGAGCTACTTCCACCTCCTCACAATGCAGCACTTCTCATCTCCAAATCAAGTGTGGCTGTTACCATTGTATGGCAGGATATGTCAAACTGAAGGAGAAGAGAAAGGCCTAAGAGCATCTGGATCTATCCCAGATCAGTGCATAAGTGACAATTTGGATGAGGGATGGGCCTGTTACACTGTGTGGATAGAAGATCAGTTGGATCTGTTGGTATAGTAAGTGTATGACTTCCACGTTCAAGATGACCAAGTGCACATACTGTAATAACTTTGAGTTCCTAGCTGAACAGCTAGGGTGGTCTCACACAAAATTCCTCTCAAGGTGCTGGCGTCAGTGTTTGCCCTTGATCTAGACATCTAGACATAATTCCAACTTGTAGTGTTTAGTGAAGGTGTGTAAGGAAGACCAAAATGCTGCATGACATATGTCATCCGGGGACAGAGTTTTGAAAAGCCCAACAGAAGTTGCAGCAGACCTTAGACCTGAATGGTAAGGGCTTGTCACTGGAAGCATAACATACCAGGTTATACAATCTGACAAACACCTGGACAATGAGACTTTGGTCAGCTTTGTTACCTAACCTATCAAGTGCAAAGGAAATGAGACGTTAGCACCGTTGCCTCAAGTAAAACCATAATTGTCTGTACAACCAGGCAATGTAAATTGAACTCTCCCTGGCTTCAGTACTGCAGAAAAGTACTGGGAGATTAATTGACTGATTTAGGTTGAACTCTGAGACACCTCTGCCATAAATGATGGATTAGTTTTAAGCACCAGTCACTTTTTGTGGAAAATAAGATATGATAGCTTTGAAGAAAAAGCATGAACTTCTGAAATTATTCTTCCTGGAGTAATGACAACAAGAAAAAGAGTCTTCTATGACAATTATTTAAGAGCTACCTTGGCTTCAGGATCAAATGGTGTGGAAATTAACTTTTCAGAAACAAAATTCGGGGCCAGCTCTTTGCAAGTTGGTCTGCAAAGGAAGATTTCTGTCAAGAAGGCTTTGCATGTATGCTGAGAAGCTATGAAAGGATTGTTAATTTCTTCATGCTAAGCAGAAATGGCAGCAAGGTGCACTTTAATGATAGAAAAACATGATCCCTGGTCAAATAAATCAGCTAAAGATTGGAGTATGGACGTGAATGGCACTGTAAATTAATCTAGTCCTTGTCTGCACAGTCCATTGAAAGAATGTTTTTCTGGTAGAGGGTTTTGTGAAGCTAAAAGCAACTACACCACCCCAGGCAAGTAATCTGGGCCCCTGGCCAATACTGGAAGTGGAGTAACCATGCATTTAGTTTGAAGGACTAGATGTTCAAGTGATGCTCGCCAAATGGACATGAAAGGATCCTTAAATGAGGTTGTAAAAGGAGAAGAGAGGATTCCTTATCAAATGAGGACAAAGTAAGAGGAATCAAATTTGTCAAGGCCAAAATGGAACTGCTGAGAATGAATTTGGTTCTGCACAACTTGGCTTTCTGTATTCATTTCATTATTAGTGACAGGGAGAAAAGATGCATAAAGGAGACCAGGAGCCAAGGTTGGACTAGACCATCAATTGCCATCTGACTCGGAGGAGGAATTAGAGAAAGGGAGTTACTAGGAAATGCTGAAGTACTAAAGCATGTGCTTGCTTTATTTATAAAAGAAACATTAACCTTAACAATACGTTTGATAGAAACAAAAATAAATAATGTGAAAAGGCCAGGCAATTTTGCCAGTGATATTTTTAAGCAATGCAGATACTCAAATAGCCCATATGCTGCTGTTAAAAATTATGACAAAGGGGGCTAAGGCCCATAATACTTACAACAGCAGTGAAGTTGTTTGCTACTTGTGACACGTGAAGTATATTAAGCAGGTAAAACATGGAGAAATTATCACAGAGAATAAATGAACATGTACTAACCATCAGAAAAAATCTTCAAAAATGCAGTATATAAATATTCTAAGTAGTTTATCAAATTTAATAAGTTTCTTTTTTTGTATTAGATCAAACTGGCTGAGCAATTTTTCAAGGGAATGCAAATAACTTGCTGGAAATCAGAGACGTGAGCTGTTAGTTTAAATTAGGGACTAACCTGTTTCCTGGTCCCAGTGTCACTATAAATATTAAGTGTATTTCAAAAAATGGCAGTAAAACCCTGAGAGTTTGAATGCAGTTGTACAGGTTTAGAACATGTTATTTGTTGTATGTATCTTTTTAAACCATTTTGTAGTGAGAGTTGTTATTCTGAAGAAGTCATTTGATTAAACAGAGACATAAGCACTATTTCTCCAGTCTGTCAATTCCTTATTCCAGGTATATTTGCCTATAAGTCAAACACTCTTATAAATGCAAAGCAGTTAGCCTCTGTACCTTTACAGTCCATAGATGGTCAGATGTATTGTATTGCTCAATATTTACATTTTTGAAATAGCATCATATACTGTAAGTCCTTTACCCTGCAAATTCTTTTCAGTTTTTGTGGCTCAAACACTCCAAAACCATTATTTTTAAATGAATCACTACTATAATAAGCTGTCTTCATATGACTTCTTATCCTAGGCTACTAATCAGAATTCATCTAATTACTGCTAATGTTTTGATCCTGATGCAGTCAGTTATAGGTTCATAGGTTCATAGGTTCATAGGTTTATACTAGGCTATCTGCCCTAAGGCATTTATAAGCCTAGCCTTATGTTAGAAATAATGTGCCCATTAGTTTGCTGTGCCTCTGTCCAGCAGTGACACAGAGATGATTCCCGGGGTAAACCTACGATCTCCCATCCACCGGTCAAGATTTCTCTTGAACAGAGCCAGCGAGGTGCTCTGCCTCACATGGACCGGATTTTATTCCACAGCATGGGGAGTCTATGGGTGATAAATCTATTTATATCCATGCTAAGGTTTGAGTCACTTGCTCTAGTGGTTCTGGTGGATTTGGATTTTTTGAGGTGGAGCATGTCCATTAATTCCGGGTTGGTCATGGCCTTGTATGTCAGGCACAGGTCACCTCTGAGCAGACGGTATGCAACTGAATAGAGTTGGAGTTTCTTCAGTCTGGCAGTATATGACAGGTTTTGGAGTCCCTTTATCCTTTTGTTGAGGAACTTTTGGGGTCCTATTAATCTCTGTCGTGTTTTCATGCCAGAAATCCTGTGGCCCTTCCTCCTTTGCCTAGTTACATACAGCAGCCACCAAGAAACACTGTGCATTTTCTTTGCTCCTGTCATCATCTTTCAGCAAGGTGGTCTACAGGTCCTGAACACATTTTGTTTTTTTTCTGCATCTACTGTATCTAACCTATCACCTGCAAAGGGTATCTTGTATTGTTAGAAAGACAAAATTATTCCGAATTTTTCTTTTTTGCATAATTATTTTGGTAAAATAAAAAAAATCATTCTTGTGATACTTGAGTCTTAATTAGCTAATCATTTTATATTAGAATCATACATACTTTTCCAGTCCACAAATTCCTTCTCTTTCCTTTTCTTCCTTTTTAAGTAGGTAAACAACTGGTTATAACACATATTACCATAGTTTAGACGATGGAACTGAAATAGTTCAGTGAAACTGCCTCTGAGGAAATTGTACTACCCAAAGTAATTAGCCAAATCTTTTGACTCAGTAAATCAAGCCAAATTATTAACACAGCCATGATCATATACCCTAAACCCGCAAACACCTGACTGGTTTGCATGTTACTTGAACAATAGGCTCAAGTATTACAATTGTTAGTCACATAGCCTAAAGACAGGAGTGCACAAAGGCTCAGCCATGGATCCACTGCTGTTTAATGTTTTCTTAAATACACTAGCAATAGAACTTTCACATATGAACAAACTAATGTATACCGAGGGCAGGTTATCTGGACTTGTGATCACTTTACTTCAGAAATAACTGCAAACCTGAAATGTGGTAGGCTACAGGAAATGACCCTACAGGTCATTCTTTTAAAATTAAATCCATGATGTAATACACTCAGAAGAGATGTAGGCTGGTAGAGAGCAATTAGAGCATCCTCGTACCACAGGGAGGACAAATAATTAGTACAGACTTTGAAGTGTTTAGAAATCTGGAAACACCTGGCACTGAGCTTTTCGTGTCAGATCCATGGAGCAATAAAATACACTTTCTACCAGCCACCTGTTAGAATACAGTACATCTGTTAACCAGAGAGACAAGAAAGAGTCTAAGGAACTGCAATATCCTCACATACTTTATAAAGAGAACAATCGACCCAAAACAGGATCCAGGGATTCGTTGTGATGTGAATATTACTATCTAACTCGTCACAAAGCAGTGTAACTTCAAATGAACAATACAGCTAACTCTGTATTTGGGATCTTATTTTATAACCATATTACACATGACTTTTGCAGATCTCTCTGTAGAACTCCAACACTCAAACTACTTATGAGAATCTTGATGTCTAGTCTGTCAGATTTAAAATCACTTGCAATTTCCCATTGTTGCATTAACAATTTATTTTTCACTATCAGAGAACCGCCAGCTTTAGATTATTTATTTATTTATCTTTGTTTACTGGGAAATTCGGACTGGGCAGTACACATTTTCAACGGAGGCCCAGGGAGAAAAGTTCCATTTGCTTACATTACATTGTGCTTAGTTTCAGTTAAACACACATTTATATATTCTAAGATTTTACAGATTTAGAAGTTACTAAAGAGAAAGACGTGCAACTTAGTGGATTGCACGGGCAGCAATTATGTATAAAATTGTTTTGTCATTTCAGTGAGAGGTTGACTGTATTCTGCTTAAGGAGAGTATTTGGAGAGCATTGTACAGTGATCACAAAGTCTTAACCTGGTGATGAGTATGTACAGGACCAGGACTGGTTAAGATGTTGTTTTAAGCAGTGGCTTAAAACTGTTGAGTTTGTTGGAGAATTTTATTTGTGTGGGGATACTATTCCAGAGTTTAGCAACTTATTAGGAGTAGAGCAAGTCTCTTGCAGTATTATTTGACTTATTTGTGAGTAGTAAGAATTTGTTACTAGAAAGGATGTCCCTTATTGGACAGTAGGGCAATAATAATTTGAATGCAGGGCATTTATCTGGATGATGAATGAGTGTGTGTGCTCTAGTTAGATGTGAATATGTCAGGTAGCTGTGGAGTTCAAGCCAGTTTAATTGCTTTAAGCTATGACAATGGTGTGGTCTACAAGGAAGATTGGTGGCAAATTTAGCTATTTTATTGTAGGAGGAGATGAGTTTCTTTCTTTACGTTTGTTAGGATAGGGGAGATTCAGCAGTAAGAACGTGGTGGATAGAGTTTTTATTGCAGTATCTGTGAGGAATGAGATTCTTCTCAACGTACCCCTTCAAGCCGATGGAAAAATGTGCATCAACAGAAAATCTTATTTTTTTCTTACAGTGTAGCTAACCAGATAGGTCTGAGAATGGTCCCAACAAAGAATCCTAACAGTATAACGTATATGTTTAGATCTGGCTATGTAGCGTAGGGAGATGGTTCCCAGATGACCCAAGTCTGAATAGTAGTTCTGGCTTTGGAAGAGTCAGGCAAAGGATGGTGGGAGTCAGACAGTTACTGCTTTGCAAGTAGAGGTTTATGAGTCACAAAATGTCTGGGACAGGAGAATTGGGCTTGGCAATGCTAAGCCAATGAAGGTAGCTTTCTTTTGTGTGTGTGTGTGTGTGTGTGTGTGTGTGTGTGTGTGTGTGTGTGTGTGTGTGTGTGTGTGTGTGTGTGTAATGGAAGCAAGCATGTGCAAGAGGAGGTAATAGGATGGCTGATGGTGACATCGGTGCTCATGTCATTCAGGATGGAGTAGTGATACAGCCATAGCGCAAAACTCCTGTTATCTTCCTGTATGATGGCTCCTGTTGCTTTTTGTCACCCAAATAGAATGAATGGGCTAGCTACAGAGCATGAGAGACACATGTTCAACTTATATTCAGCAAGATATTTTAATGCTCTTTTTGTGTGTCAGATGATATAAATATGTATTTTCCTTTTTATTATAAGTAGGTCAAGATTGAAAAGCTACCCAGTCATCCAATTAAACCACTTGTAACTTTTAAATAAGTACAACTAATTAAAATCAGTGGCACGATGTGCAAAAAGGTGAAAGAAAAAGGCCCTGCAATGCTGGCAGGAAGATCTCTATATCTGACTGATAGCTGCCAAATAGCCTAAGAAGAACGTAGCTATGGCCGTTACTGAAGTGAAGGTCCAGCAGTGTTAGCAGTTTGATGAGACCATGAAGAATGACTTTCAGGCGATCTTAAAGAGATGCTGGCAAACTGTCTGACACCACAGGATGCTGAGATGGTGTGTGTTTGTACTTGTTCCCCACCTTTCCTGTAACTAGTCTAGTCCAGGTACAGATTTGTTGTATTCCAGGACTCTTTGTAAGCTTCTGAGACCCCAAGCCTTTCTGTGTTGGAGGGAAGCCTTCTAGCTTATCAGTGGGAGTGGTAAGCATTAGGTAGCCTATCTACCACAAGAGGAGTGGTTCCTGGCCCAGAAATTGTAACTATTGGCCGTTTGGGAAGTTTTTTTTCATCTCTTTCAATGTTCTGGTTTAAAAGCCACACTTGCACTTGTTTCCCACCTTTCCTGTAACTAGCCTAGTCCAGATACAGAGTTACTTTATCCAGGACTGTTGGTAAGCTTCTGAGCCCTGCAAGCCTTTCTGTGGTGCAGGAAAGCCTTCTAGCTTATCAGCGGGAGTGGTAAGCACTAGGTAGCCTGTCTGCCATGAGAGGAGAGGTTCTTGGCCCAGAAATTGTGGTTTATTGACCATTTGGACAGTTTGTCCGTCTCTTTCAACTTTCTGGTTTAAAAGACCACATCTGTGTTTGTTTCCCATCTTTCTGTAACTAACCTACTGGGTAACACTAGAGACCCTTAAACTGATACAAGCCTTCTAGCTTAGGTGAGAGACTTTGGAGTGATTAAGTATCAGTATTCTGTACTTTCTTGCTGTACGTAACTGTTTTCCACCTAAACACAGATTTTCCAGCGTTTAAGCGTTTATTGTGATGTAAAAGCTTGCTTTTTTCACATATTGTACTTATTTGACTGACTGCACTTTTAAAAAGTTGTTTTTTGTTTAAATAATTTGTTTAACTGTTGTAGGCTACACACTAAAGTGCGATAGCCTTTTCTGATTGTTTGTAGTCATTTAAAGCTGTTTTAAGTGTATTTTTTTACTGTTTCTGCCTTATCTTTTCAAAAAAACATAAAAACCAAAAATATTCCTTGTTTCCCGCCTTTCTAAGCTAGTATAATCCAGTTTTCAGGCTAGTGCTGTATTCAGGGCTCTGATACTAGTTTCTGAGTTGCCCATACCTTACTTGGATAGAAGGAAGTTTCTCTCTTCACCTGTGAGAGAGGGGAGCTTTGAGCAACCTGTCTGTCCCTGGAGGAGTGGTTGCAGCCCAGAAGTTAGTAGTTTATTGGCCAATTTTGGCTAATTTCTATCGCTTTAATTTCCCTACTATAAAAAATGCGTTTGCACGGTTTTGTGCACCGGGCAGTGCTGGCTAGCTACAGTTAAATTATTCCCGGCTCCACTAAGTCTCCTCTTCAGTTTTTCCCTTGAAACTAATCTAACTCTCAACCTAAGCACTCAAAAAGCATCTTACAGCCCAGCACTTGCTCAGACCTAATAGCAAGCACTAATATACCATGACACTGATTGCCCAGCAGGGCAAGGCTCTGTATTCACCCCTCACCAACCAAGCGACTAAGCAGCTCACCCTATTATTCAGGCATGACCAAAGGGCAACTTCAGGTGAACTCTCCAGTCCAGCTGGTAAGTCTGGGTATCCTGAGGCAATGTTACAACTGCCTCATGTACACAGACAACCCTCTCCTCCTACCACAAAACACTAACATATACGAGAGATGCAGTTATACATCCAAACTGGAAGCTAAACTGTCTCCACCCAAGACTGGAACAGACAGTCAAGAGGAGAAGGTTAACACTTGCACCACAACTCCAGCCACACACAGACCTACTAAAACAACACTGGCAAAAAATACACATAAATACACAAAATCATACTCGGAGGCTCTAAATAAAAACCTGCAAAAGCATCAGAGACCTCCAAAGCAGACACCCAAACAACCTGCACTTCCCGTCATAAACCAGACAACACATAAAACACAAAATCAGTGTGCCGCACAATCACAGCCCTTAAGGTGAAATAACATACCTAACACACTAGTAATAGGTGGCTCTATAGTCAGGCACACTGACGTCCCACTCACTAGGCTGGACAAGAAGAAGGTTACTGTTAGCTGCCTGTCGGGATCCAGAATTCACCACATAACCCACACACTCAGGTCACTCCACAACAAGTAGAAATATGACTCTGTCATTGTTCATGTTGGTGTGAATGACCTGAGATGTACCTCCCTGGACTACATTAAAAGAGTCATGGAAGAGCTCTCTGATCATGTAGCCCAGGCTGGTATGACCATGACCCTGAGTAGCATCCTGCCCTCACCAAGAATGATACCTCAGTATAAAGAAAAAATGATCAATTTCAACAATTGTCTAAGCTTCTGGTGTCATTCAAAGGGGATCCAGTGTCTGTCAGCCTGGGACGACATGCTCGACAAGCCAAGTTGCTTCACAAGAGACGGCTTGCACCTGTCACCCCTAGGCTTTCGAATACTGGCCAAGGCTCTTGCTGCCCCCATAGTACCTTTTTAAGGCAAGGCTCAAAAGTCAAACCCACCTCCGTAAACAGCACAATTAACAAAAAACTGAGGGTTATGCTACTCAACGCCAGGAGTTTAAATCTCAAAATGCACGCGCTCAAAGCACTCCTCAGTATGGAGAACGTCGACATCTGTGCAGTAACTGAAACCTGGTCCAAGGCTCCAGAGAGCACCCCAGCACTACCAGGCTACAACTCATACCACACGTTTTGGCCACAGAACACGGACCAAAACACACAAAAAGAGGGGGTGTATCCATATTCATCAAGGATACCTACAACTCCAGGTTAGTGGAGCAGCATGATACCTCTGAGATCATCCATGTGCAACTAACATCGGGCAAATCTGCAATGCAAATCCTGCTACAGATCACACTCCATGACCCAGGACCACCACTCCACCTTTCTGGAGACACTGGAAAACATGAAGGTCCTACCAAACACCCTGATATTGGGCGATTTCAATTACCCTACCATTTACTTGGAAAACTACTTGAGTACAAATTCAACTCAAATGCCCTGGATCAGCTAGTACACTCCCCTACCAGAGGTGAAAACATATTGGACCTGGTCATCACCAACATGGGCGACAGGTGTTCCACACCAGAGGTCAACCCGTTACTGTTTAGATCAGACCATAAACTAATCACTCTGGATGTCCACACCCCACCACCACCCCCAACTAAGGAAACCACACTAACAAACTTTTCCAAAGCAAACTTCACCTTACTTAAGACAGAGGTGATAAGTTTCACAGCCCCCGCGCTAAAGGATAACGCTGCCCAAGATGCAGAAACCTTTACAAATGCACTCTATGAGCACCTACAAGGGTGCATGGATCATACCATCCTTAGCAAAACCAAGACTCACTCCTCTAAGAGAAGGAAACCAGTTTGGTGGACCCCTGCAATAAACAGGCTATACAATAGAAGGAGGAAACTAGTTTAAAAAAAAAAAACAAATCCCAAGAAGGAAAGACATCCCTAATCAGTATCAGTAAGAAACTGAGGTCCCTCATGAAATCATTCAAGGCTAACATCGAAAGAAAAATAGCCAAGGATTCAAAAGATAACCACAAAGCCTTCTTTAGCTATGTTAACAATCTAAGTGGCAACTCACAGATATGCACTTAACTAGTGCAAAATAGCACAAAAATATACTGAACCTACTGATATTGCCAACATCCTGGCAGATAGATTCAGTGCAAACTTCACCTCCCTCTCACCTCCAAAAGGGCCCACAACAATACCGGAAAAGTGTAGTTTCCCAAAAATGACAGATGCACAGGTGAAAACAGCCCTTTCAAAAGCCAAAAACACAGCGTCAATGGGACCAGATGGTGTCCCAGGCTGCATCTTGCTCGAACTACAGAATGAACTAACCCCCCCACCTAAACATGCTGTTCAACCTCAGCCTCTCCACAGGCTATGTGCCCATAGAATGGTGCACAGCAATGGTTATTCCTCTCCACAAAGGAGGGGTCACAACTGACCCTGGTAACTATCACCCCATAAGCCTGACTAGCCTGATCTGCAAGGCTATGGAGCGCATCATCATGGAACTCATTAACAAAGACATTGGGAACCTCCAAACATTGACCCGACCCAGTTCAGCTTTGTTAAGGGTAGATCATGTCTACTAAACCTGGTGGACTTCTTCGAGACATCACCAAGGCCATAGACGAGGGAAAGGTGGTTCACACAGCTTACCTTGATCTCACCAAGGCTTTTGACACCATTCCCCACTTGGGTATTACAGAAAAACTCACCAGCCTGAACATAAACCCCTACATCCTGAGATGGGTTGCCAATTGGCTTACAGACAGAACTCACACAGTAAGAATAGTGGGCTCCAGGTCCGACTCTAAACCAGTCACAAGTGGTGTCCCACAAGGCTCGGTCCTGGGACCCCTACTGTTTGGATATACTTCTCAGAAGTACAGACAAACACAGGAGGACTATGGCTAACCAAGATCGCCGATGACTGCAAACTGGGAGCCATAATTGACTCTCTGGCTGACACGGACATCCTCCAAAAGGGCCTTACTGAGGCAGACACCTGGTGTCAAAGTCATGGCCTCAAGCTAAATGCCAAAAAATGCATAGTCATCCCGTTTGGCAAAAACAAAACACCCACGAGTTACCACATAGGTGGCAGCCCCCTTAATACAAAAGAGGTAATAAGAGTTCTGGGGACCCAGGTAGATAGTAATCTCTTCTTTGACAATCATATTGCCAAAATACTTAGCAAATCCTTCTATGTGGCCCATCTAATTACTAAAGGGTTCTCATCTAGAAATAAAGAGGTTATAGTGCCCCTCTACTCATCACTCATTAGACCCATCATAGAGTACAATGCCCCATTTGGGATGTACCTCACAAGACACTTCCAACAGCTGGAAAGACCACAAAAGTATCTCACCAAGAGGATTACTGGTCTCAGACATATGTCCTATGCAGCCTGACTGAAAAATCTCCGGCTGTACTCAGTGGCATATCGATTACTCAGAGGTAATCTCTGCCTGACTTACAAAGCCATATCCAACTCAGAATTGATGGACATGCTCCACCCAAAGAAATCCAAGTCACTGCGAGCCACGCGCTCTAGTGAGCTAAACCTTGCCACAACAATAAATAGAACATACTGGAGGGATAGATTCCTCTCACAGAGACTCCCCATGCTTTGGAACAAAATTCCAAATTACATCAGGCAGAGCTCCTCACTAACAGTCTTCAAGAGAAACCTTGATGAGTGGATGGGTAACAGAAAATACACCCCTGGGATCACTTCATTGGCTCTGCTTGACAGAGGATCAGTTAATTAATCAATGGGGTGGCAAAAGTTGACACACTCTGGCTAGGCTTATAAATGCCCTCGGGCAGATAGCCTAGTACCTACCTATAAACCTATGAACCTATGTCTGAGAATAAATATGCCACTTTTTTGTAACAAGTTTGTGAGCTGCTTTTAATCCCTGTAAAGCCTGCAACAGATAAATTAAAAATGTGATTTAATCTGCAATATCTGGGTTTTTCAGTGGCATGGAAAGATTGGGAACAGGTTACATTTTTTGTGAAATGTATATACTAGGATTGTACCTGAAGATATAACTTCCTTCTGTTCCAAATTACAGCAATTATACATAAGGTGTGAAAATGTAACTATTCTGCCCTGTGTTTACAATATATGTGACTGTTTCTAGGCCAGGAAGCTAAAGGGGTGTAAAAGACCAATTAGATAATTCTGTTAAAGGGATAGCTAGTCATGGCTGGGAAAACACAAACTCATTAGTACGTAAATGTGACACTCTGCTTAATTGCACATGTGATCTGTGTGTAAGAATAGAAACCGAATAGCTGAGACAAAGAAAATAAGAGTAAACAAGACTGAGCTTCCCTGGAGCCTGCAAACAGCACACTTGTGAGTTTATTCTCTGTGGTTTTGTCTTTGCCTGGAAATTCAGTAATTCTTTCAGTTAAAAATAGCTACAAAAAGTATAGCTGTAGACAGATGTTTTTCTTTCTTACAAACTTTTTGCTTAAAACAATTGTTTTCTGTTTCTTTGTGCAATTTCTTATTGCATATAAATGTTAACTGACTACTTTAAGTCTTTATTATTTTTATTTTTTCACATTAAAAACAAGTCACTGTCTGTCTAGTTAGTTATTAACTAACAAGTGGGTATATATTATTATGTGGTAACTGTTGGCATACCTCAAATACCTCAAATTTCCACCCCTTCAGCTATATTATCCCCAATCTCCAAAATCTTAAGAGAAATGCATACACTCCCAGCTCCAGCAATACCTCTTAAACAACAATCTTCTTTCTTCCTGTCAACATGGTTTCCACCCTGCTCATAGTACTACCACTGCTCTGCTATCCTTTGCAAATACTTTTAACCAAGCACGTAATGAAGGGAATTTTGTCTCCTCTCTCTTTCTGCATCTGTCAAAAGCATTTGACACCATTTCCCACTCCTTACTGCTCTCCAAGCTTTCAGCTCTGAACCTGTCCCCATCAACTCTGCTCTGGTTTTCCAACTACCTATCCAATAGAAAACAATCCACTAGATGGCTCGAATCTACCTCACCATTCCTTGACACCCCTATAGGAGTTCCTCAAGGATCCTTATTAGGCTCTCTGCTTTTCAGTATTTTTATTAATGACTTTCACTCTTGTGTCCCTAACAACTCAGTTATTCAATACGCAGATGACTCAGCTATAATTTCCTCCTCTGAAACCACACCTGAACTGCTCTCATACACACAGCAAGTATTCTCCTCTATAGAAAGCTGGATGACTAACAATCATCTCGCAGTCAATCCAAACAAAACTAAACTTCTTCTCCTCCCAAAAAAACACTACTATAAATAAACCAGACTTCAACATCTACACGTTAAACAAAACCACCCTAGAAACCATCACACACACTAAACTGCTAGGTGTTATCTTAGACGAAAGCCTAACATTCGACCAGCGCATCCACAATAACATAAAAAGGGCCCATCAGAAGGTAGGAACCCTCTATAAACATAAAAACTTCCGCAACCCCACTACCAAAAAACCCTTGCCACTACCTTTCTACTACCCCCTTTACTATATGGCACCCCCCTCCTCAGTAACATACGCACAGGCCTAAAAAATAAAATGGAAACCTGTTATAACAAAATAGCAAAGTTTGCAACTAATGCTACCTACTCTTCCCACCACTGTTCCTCACTGCAAACACTCAAATGGCTTGAGCTACCTCAATACCTCACTCACCAACTCTTAATAGCCCATAAAATTATCTATAAACCCATTGACTGTCCAGCCCTTACCTCCACCTTAACTCAATACCACCCAAACAGGCCCCTTAGATCACAAAAAATGAAACCTTATTACTCGTCCAAAAACCTGCACTCCCCACCGGACACGCACTCTACTCTTTCTGTATTGCCAACCTCTGGAACTCACTCCCTACATCACTCAGAGCCACCAGTACTGCCAGGACCTTCAAAGATGGCCTCCATTCACATCTAGTTACTCTGTGGCAATGCTGCTGCTCCATACCCCACATTACCTGATCCCTTCCATACTGCCCTATTAACAAAATTATAACCATACCCCTTATAACTGTTTTTCCCTGCTATGTCTGCCAGACTGTTATGATACTCATTTAGGTAACTATTTCATAGTTTGTCATTAATGCTATAACTTAAAAAATACACAATGACTGCATTTATTTTATTTGCTTTATCCATATTATATTCCATAGCCTCATTCTGTTAACCTAACGGTATGCCTGAACCTGCTGTATCGTCCTGTAAACTAACTGTATATCTGAACCTGTTGTAAAGAAAATTATTTTTCTGTTTATTTGTTGTAAAGAAATTTATGTTTTGATTATTTGTTTAATAAATGTCTAGTTGGAGCTTTTCTCCCCAGGCCTCTACTGAAAATGGGCTCACTCCGGCCCAGCGGACACTCCTGGTAAACAAATGTAAAATAAATAAAATAAATACAAAAATAACTCTATCGATAATTTGCCAGACTGCTCTACAACACACTACCATTTGTGTTTGTAATTATTCTAAGTTTATTAACAAGAGTGAAACAGTAACTAGGGGCTCAACAGCAAGGTAATCTGATGTGGCAGCAGTTTACTAACTTTGGCCAGGACAGAAGGCTGTAATGTTAGAGAATGCTACCAGCCCTCCTGGAAATGTGTATGTGTGTGTGTGTGTGTGTGTGTGTGTGTGTGTGTGTGTGTGTGTGTGTGTGTGTGTGTATACATATTCAAAGTTCAATTACTGTGGGCACTGAGCACTGCAAAACATTAAAACCTTAAGAGACGGGACGGTGAGAAAGGCATTTGGAGAGCTCAGCTGAAGATTCTGCTTGTTGAGGAGTTCAGTATGAAGCATATTTGTGGGTATAAAAAAACATCAGTGACTCAGTGAACCTCTCCAAAACCAAAAAAAAAACATAAAGCTCACTTGTAGAGTGCTGTCCAGAATAAAAAAATACCTCAAATTAAAACCGAAACACAAATTTATTCAAAGTTAAGTGCTTTCATCTCTGCAGAAAAAAATCAATCAATTAAATTCACATTTTTATGACTCAGTTAGATGTCACATGACTATTAATTAGACTATTGTTACTCAGGTGATATATAGAGTTAATAATCATAATTATAAGAAATATAACTTGAGTAGGGAAGAAACAATGTTGTTAAAAGAACTTAGAACAGAAATATAAGGATAATGAAGCCGGACAAGGGTGGGGGTATGGTAGTAATGAACACTATTGATTACAACAATAGCATGAACCAACTTTTACACGATAACTGAAACATATACAGCAGTGTTTGTAAATTAAATTCAAATAGCATATAATAAAATTAAAATGTTTTTGGAAGATTCTCTGTTACAAGGAGCAATTAATGAAACGGTGTATTATTTTTTTAAGAATAAGCATCCATTAATACCAAACTCACTTAGTATATATTACTGTATGTTCAGGATGTTCACATTGTTATATAGGGAAAACAGAAAGATGTTTTAGGAAATGTATATATGAACATCTATACACTATTCATCATCAAAATAATAATAATGCTCTTTACCAGCATACTACTTACTGTAACCACAGTGGAATTTTTAGTTTGGGATCACTGAGATAGGACAAAATCCAAGGGGAGGGTGTTGGGAAAATGACCTAGCCTTAAGAGAATTTTATTGGCAGCTGAGACTGAATGCAGCTAGTCTACCAGGGTTAAATGAACATATTAATTTTGAAAGCAGTGTTAAGACAGAGAGCCCTACAGATTTAGATATTTATGAGAAGGGGTATATAACTATTATATATGGTAGAACTGATTGGTTTGGGATTAATCATTTCACTATTTACTGTTTTATTCTTGCCTCCTGGATTTTTAAATAAATATATATATATCTTCACAGTACACACTCATTTTAAAGTGTGTTTAAACATATATTGTCTGAATATGACTAAGTATGGTTCAACTAGTTTGTATTTTATACATACTAATTTTACAAGTTCAATTATTTAAAAAAAATGAATGAAGTTTATTTACATAGTATTTTACAATGGATAAATGGTAATATCTTTAATTTTGGAGGGCCAATAGTGGTGACATCTAATTGAGTTATAAAAATGTGAATTTAATTGATTGATAGCAGAGACGAAAGTGCTTAACTTTGAATAAACTTGTGTTTCGGTTTTAATTTGAGACATTTTTTTATTACGGACAGCACTTGACAAGTGAGCTTTGTATTTGTGGGCATGGATGGTGAAGGCCTCTACTAAGGGCAGCAGTCATTCTCGGCACTTTTTTGATCAGAATGTACTTAAAAAGTTGTTTAGCAATTAATATCCTTGTGCTATTTTATACTTTCATCTGTCTGATACCAATGGTGTTATTTCAGAACCCATACCGCTTTCCATCAGATTTAAGATTTATTATTTTTTTTAATTTAAAAGATAATTTACTGGTGAACAGTGAAGACAACACAAGCACCACAGCCTCTGTCTACCATCTACCTTAACAGGTGTATTATTGCCAAAGCTGCCCTCAGCAAATCTGAAGAAACTATTAGCTCAACTGTGGACATTTTGAAAGGTAGAATAAGCACTTTGATAAATGCCTGAATCCAGTAAACATATCATCAACTGAGAAGACATTTCTAGAAGTTCATGGAGCTGGTTATGATTCCTCAGAGGAAGTTATTGCAATTAAACATTTATATGGCTTCAGGAGTGGATGGTATATGACCAGAAATGTGGAATGGGAGGGCTATTGCAGGGACTTATGGTTAAAATGTCCTTTAGTGTTGCGCAGTAGCCTGTAATAAACTGGTATATTGGTCTCTGTTGTCTTAAAGAGGGACAGGAAGCTGCGTTCCAGTTATAAAGACATCATACTCCTCATCCTCCTTGGAAAGAATATTATAGACTGCTGGAAAGGAGACTTCATCCAACAGACAAGCTTCTGATTCAGTAGGGACAGTTTGAGTTCAGCCCTGGGCAAAGAATATTGGATTAACACTGACTCTGTCCTTAATCTGATAGTGAAGAGTCATGGGAGCCTGCCAGTACTGTTGAAATGTGTTTTTGGGGTCTTGAAAAAAGGCATATGACAATGGATCACTTTGAGACAATTCTGTGTCCCAGGATCACTGTTGTGTGCCATCTGATCCCTATATTTGAAGAGTGAGAGTTCACATTCTCAGCATTAAGCTGAATAAGATTAAAAGTGGTGTAGGATTCCATCAGTAGAGTGTCTCGTCTCTTATCTTGTTTATAAGTTTTTATAAAAGAATATCAAGGCATAGCCAAGGTTTGCAGAGTATCCGGTTTGGGGATGAGAGGATAACACTTTTTTTCAGATGATTTATCCTACTAAGCTAAAGTGAACCTGATCTCCATCATGTATTGGAGCAATTTCCTGCTGAGTGTGAATTAGTTGAGATGAAGATCAGCACTTTCAAATCAGAGGTTGTGCTTCTCCCATAGAAAATACTGGATTGCTCGCTGCTGATGAGAGGAAGCAGTTAGCTAAGATGGAGAGGTTTAAGCATGTTTGAATCTTTCTCATCAGTGAAATTAGAAAACCTATATCTCAGCTGTAATCTTAGCCACTGTTATTCAAGGGTAATAGCTGCTAGCTCATCTATTAAAATACTTGCCAGTCTTTATGGCAGCAATGATATATGTGTTGTACCATTTAACTAAATACTTAATTTCATTTTGAACTATAACTGTTTACTACTACTGTTAAACAAAACCTACCTATATTTCTTGTAACTTGTAATTAATTGTTGTTTTTAATTGTTGTTTTTATTGTGGAGCTTTTCTCCCCAGGCCTCTGCTGAAAAAGGACCTGTGTCCAGTTGGATTTTCCCAGCCAACAAATGTAAATAAAATAAATATAAATAAATAAATTAGGGGGATAGAGAGACTGACAAGTGGATGGGGGCAGTGTTGGTAATACTGGAGGTATGCTACTGGAGTTTAGTAGTAAAACAGGAGTTTGTTCGTAAGATGTGGTTCTCATTGCACCAATCAATCTAGCTCCTGCCCTCTCCTCTGATTAGGAACTCTGAGTAGTGACCTATAAGATGAGATCATAGATACAAGTGTAGAATGAGGTTCCTTACGGAATAGCGGGGTTCAGTCTCAGTGATAGACTAAAAAGCTCATCAATCTGGGAGGATCCCAGAGTACAGCTGTTGCTCCTTCTGTGATGAGAGGAGCCAGATGACAGTTTGGTCCCTTTGAGTTTTCTTCCTGGGTGCTTCTCACTGAGGTATACTAGGAGTGGTCCACTTAGAGGAGGCCCTGGAGTAGACCAATAATATACTGAATTGATTATATCACTCAGATTGCTTAGGAATGCCTGGAGATCACACAAAATGAGACCATAGCTTGGAATAAGTAAGTCCAGACAGTAGCCTGTCAGTTATTCAAACATTCTTTTAGTGATATCTAATGCTGTTAAGTAAATTCTCTGAAAGTCACATTCAGTACCACTGCAGTGTGCTGTTTACCCCATTGTTGTGTGACTATGGAATAGGTATATATACATACATATAGAAGGTGGTAGAGGTTTCCCTCGCAGGATGGGGAGAAGATGGGATTTACTAACCTGGGGGGGGGGGGGGTAGTTTGAGTATTGTTGAAAGTGGCTGGCCAAGGTTAGTTCTTTTCACAAATGCTGATGTGAGTTTTATATATATTAATTTCATTGTCAGGACAGATTCACTTATGGCAAAGCTCCCATTTGTCTCCTATCTGTAAGTCTGGATGCTAAATATGCTCAGAAGGACTAAGTCATGGCCTAGCACTGCTGAGACTGTAGCAGAAGAGAGTGAATAGTTCAGCACCATTACCCATGACAGCAAAGCCACAAATGAAGTAGGTGGTGGAGGTTGCTGTGGAGAGGGCAGCAAGCAGGTATATGGCCTGGATGTTGTGCATTTCCTAGAGTGGGTTGTTGATTCAAGTCACCCAGCCAGTCCCAACTATCAGGCCTTCAGGAGAGAGTGCGACCCATACCACCAACATGCCTTATCCATCACATGGTGATGGATCACAGTAATGGGTTGGGGTGCAGATGGCATTCTGCTGCATATACCTCACCATGTTCATAGTCTGATGTGATCCTTTCCTCATGAATCATGCCCTATGCATTATCCAACCCTCCCTATCACCATTTACCTGCCCTCTTTCTGTCTCAGTCCATCCCAAGTTTTTCCATCCTATTTTGCTCATGCATCTCATTTGTCCACGCTGTTTTATGTCTGTTCATCCCCCCAAATTCTCTTCTTTACTCTATCAAAGCAAAATACAGGGTTCTCTCCCCATTAAAACATGTTGCCTTGTCCTTCCCCATCCTGCACATTTCTATATATTATCCTTCTACGTGTTCCTCTGATTGCAGTCTTCCCCTTTTTCTTTCTTTATTATGCACACTTTTCCTCCCCTTTTATTCAACTGACAAGTGTCCTCATATGTGAGCACTATAGCACTGTAGCTACAAATACTGTAAGGTTATATAGCTTTATGTGCCGCTTTGGGACGTCCTAATGAGGAACGTGCTAGCATGTGCAGCATAGCCTCTAGAAGCACTGCTTTATTGCAAGATGCAGCAGTCTGTGAATTTACCTCTTCACTTCTCCTGAAGGTTGTACAAAGCAGTGTACAGCCACTGAATGGATTCCGTCTTGTACCTCTGTGCAGTACAGCCACTGAATGGATTCCATCTTGTACCTCTGTGTAGTACAGCCACTGAATGGATTCCATCTTGTACCTCTGTGTAGTACAGCCACTGAATGGATTCCATCTTGTACCTCTGTGCAGTACAGCTACTGAATGGATTCCATCTTGTACCTCTGTGCAGTGCAGCTACTGAATAGATTCCATCTTGTACCTCTGTGTATCTACCATGCTGCTCACTTATTTATCACAAAACATGTTGATTTGCATTCTGTGTCATACAGTTGTTCCTGTCTGTTTCCACACAAAAACCTCACTATATGTCACTATATGTCACTTCTCTCTTCTAGATATGCCACATCTTTATTCTCATTTTTCAGATTATTACTCATAATAGATACGTTTCCTAAATAAAGTCATTGTTTCTAAGAACTCATTTTTTTAATAGACAAATTGATGTCCTTAATGTCTTGGATCTGTTTTTCAAACTGTAATGCTGATCAAAGGAGCCAAGTTCAGCATGGTATATTTATTTTTTTAGGACCTTTTTGGGGAAAAAAGAGATGGAGAATGGTCCAGTTTTGCTGACTTCATTTCCACTAAACTGCCTGCTTGTAGTTCCACCAAAATTCTGAGTGATTTCTCACTACAAACTTCCTCATTTCAATTTACCGATGCCATTTAATAATTCAAACCACTGAAAATTCCCCAGAGTTTTTAATTCCAGCTTAATGCCATTTATGAGTTAAACTCGGTCCACATCTGAATATTTTAAGTTCGCTTCTGTAGGAAGTCAGTGTTGCAAGTCAGAGATGTACATAATGTTCACAAGCAAGTTTTGATTTATATTAAGAATGCACAGGAAGTAACTGTCTGCTACTTTAAAACTACTTGTCAAATGTGGAGTGATCCTAGTCATTCTGTTTTTCACTTAGATATCATCTCATATGCCGTGGGTTCTGCAGCTGTCCATATTACTCCTGTTATTGTTATAACAATGCCAAAGCAAAACTGGTGCTCAGTTCCTTCGTTTTTTCTAGAACAGATCTCTATAGCTTCTCTCTTTTTATGTCTCTGAGAATTCACTTTGCTGTTTACTACCATCCCAAAGGAATTTGGGTATTACAGAATGTGGATTCTGTGAGCACTTGTTAACATGTCACAAAATCTGACATCATAAAACATTTTCTTGATCTGAATACATCTGTTGTGGCATTCTCTAACTGCAAAAGATTTCCCATAATGTTTTAACAGCTGCATTACACCCTGCTATTTTTGGATTGCTTCTTTTCATTTTGAAAACCAATAATTATGACCAACAGAGCTCTGTATTCACTTTTGCCATAATCAGTGGTCCCACATAAATCCATCTATAACGCCTACAACAATACATGACTTCAGCTTATTATTTAGCCTCTGTATTTTTTGTAGACAGACTAAACAGTTTTTGACAAATTGTTAAAAATCATTGTTCAGATTTTGATACAGTATTGCTGATCATTGGCACCTTATTCTTTCCTGATAAGCCAATATTTCAACTTTTTAGGACCTGTCCAGAACCTGGTTCTCCATTTATTTGTCTTTTTACTTCTTAAAAAAAATGTGCATAGTCCTTTGGAGCTCAGTTTTTATCAGCTAAGCAAATTTCTGTGTAATGACTGTAGAGTAAGAAGTGTATCATTAAATACTTTAAATTCACTAACGTGCATACATTCCATTCCCTTTTCAGCTTAGCTACATTGTGCATTACATTTTAAGCATTTCTTTCACCATGTTCCTATCAGCATTTTGAATGTTGAAAAAGCCAAATTTAATTTAATCGAACTGAAATGTTCAAAATCTCAGAAGAACGAACTGACGGAAAATCGATTCCTTTCCCAGGGAAAGAAATCGGTGGGCCGTCATCAGAGTTTGCTATTTCTTCCACTGTGGTGCAGTTTCGGAGTTGGTATATTTAAGTAGAGGGGTGTGGGTGGTATAGCCCTCCACGTTATGGGGTGTGGGGGGGGGTGAAGCCCCCCACTTCTATCAGTGTTTAAAGCATTGAAAAAAAAATTTTTTGCACGTAACACCACTTTCTTTCCCAAGGAAAGAAATCGATGTTCCGTCAGTTCACTCTTCTGAGATTTCAAACATTTCAGTTCGATTAAATGGCATTCGGCGTTGTCAGCATTCGATATGCTGATATAGACCCTTTTCACCAATGTGTTATTAAGCTTACTCCTTCAGATGTCTTGTGTGATAAATTATAAATGTACTTAACTTGTCTGAGTTTTACTGATTGATCACATAACATAGTTATGATGGCAGAAAAAGCTGTCTGCCTAGGCTGCCCAATGTGAGTATTAGCGCTTAGTTACCTGTCCTATGCTTCTTCTCTTAGCCCATCTGCTATCCCTGGTCTGACATTCTTGAAGGAATCTGTGGTCTTACAGTCCACTACCTGCTCAGGTTACCTTTTCTGTTTACCACCACTCTTTCCATGGAAAAAATACTTTCTAATACCCAAGATGAATACTGTACCTTATGTTGCATGGTCAATGATCCTTTATTTCTAATTAATCTATGCACTGAATTAACACATTAATAGACATGCAGTATCAGACAGATTCATTAAAATGGCATTCAGTTTGGATCAAGGCAATGTACTATTTAACTGTGGTCTCCAGATCATAAAATGTGCTGTTCAATGACAGCAGTGTATAGAGTAACAGCATACCAAAATCCAAAACAAAAAACATAAACTCGAAAGTGAAACAGACTGAAAATGTAGAGTCCTACAACACATAGGTCACACAATGAGGCAAGCTCACTATGCAGATCTATACACTCAGTGTACACAGTGCATAACTGTAACAACACAGCATACTACACCCTATATCCAGGCAGAATATAAGCCAAACAAAGAAGGTTATGTTATGTATCCAACACAATAAGAGAAGTAACCATGCATACTGATTCAATCATAGCAAACAAGCAACAAAAACAAGCCCTGAGGGTGCACTAGCAACATATCAGATGACAGTGCAAATATGATCTGTCATGTTTAGTAACATGACAGGTAACAGCCAGCTGCAACACATATGTGATGGGAATCTTACCCATGTGAAGAAATAGAGTGCCGGGAAGACCATGTCATGTGGACATGTAAAAGACAAAGTGGCACAGTTACATAAATGTGTTATATCACATCACTACTAGCACCTGAAACAGTATTACTCCCCTCAGCCAGCCTGCACAGTTAAAACCGGAGTATTAGATATTACATGAAACCCCCAGAGATGCATATATGTGTTTTCATCAGTACAAGTGACAAAACATGGTAACCACATGCACAAACCAGAAGACACATCCACATGCACAGAATTAGCTCACCACCAGGTGAAAGAGTGGAATCAGACACCAACCAGTGCAGGGACTAAAACAATAAACATGTTAGTGTGTAACTGTGCACAAGTGAGGTGTTTAAATTCTGCTTTCCGCAGAATCCTGCACTGGGCTGTGTCTCCCAGTGGCGTCTAACCTCCATTCATTGGACTGGTCATCTTATGACTGTTTTCCCCATGTGGTATTCCATGACACTCTAGTATCACTTAGCATGATTCAAATTCTCTTGGTGATGGAGGAGAAGGTGGCGGTAATGGACAACAAGGCACAGCAAGAGGCCAAATAGGCTGAAAAGGCATAACCAGCATTTTAGGGTACACTTACAGATGGTAGCAATAGCAGGCCAGGCTAAATGATCACATGAGGGTCCATCACTAACACCAACAGACAATGAGGTCATCTCTATCATAAGATTAAGGGGTTTCAGGGCAAGGTGACAGGCAGGTGTTTAACTCTCCCTGGTAACACACATCACATCTTATAACTGCATTTTGACAGCATGCATATCAAGGAACGATCAAAAATGCTATAGGCTGTCACTTGTTGTCCAGAATTTATACTGTTCTTGCATACAGTGACACCTCACAGCATCTTTCTCATAATGCATGTAGATTGTCAGTTTCATCTATAGTACAATGAACAGTCCTGTCCATATCTCTCAGCTGCAGTGTGTCCTGCCTGCCTGCCTGCCAGGGTTCCCTATATAAAATACCTGCTGTTGCAGCTGTGCCACATTACCTTAAGAAGGCCTGAACACCCATTTGGTACATCCATCTTCTTGCTGCATTACCTCCACTGCTTCCTCATACTACTTGTTGTCTGATCTGCTAGGCAATCTGAAAGACAACAGGTACTGAGAAACAGCATCCAACTATGAACTGCATACAGCTACCTACTCTGAATACTTTTTGCTATATGCTTTTTCACTTTCATGCTTGTCAACCTCCAGTCTCCCTCAATAAGTCTTGAAACTATTATTCCCCATTATAATAACCTCTCAAAAAACACCAGCAGAAGTGAGAGATGACTGGAGGGGACTGGGGCCATCATCCAGCCAGCCACGGAGGCTGTTTATTCCCTTTGCCTACATCCTTCCTTCAACAGACTTACAGACTGGGTGTACTCTCATTCCAATAACCTGAAGGTCAGGCTTCACTCCCCAGAGTAGAACATCTTGCATTTGATGAGGTACCATAACTGTCCTGAGGTCAGAGAGCTAAGCAGCAAGCCCCATCATTAAATCTGCATTGCTCTAAACACAAGGTTAGGGTATTTTTTTTTTTTTGCTCTTACCTGATCCTGGTGGCCAAAGTATACATTTGTGTCACACCAAGGGCATACTATGCCTTATCTGTGAAACATGCAAGCTCCCAGAAATGCAGCCCATGAATGTTAAATAAACAGCCTGGTAGAGCCAAGCACACATCCCTGGTCCATGCAACATGCCATATACCTACTCCTCCAGTAGGGGGTCAACAGTGCAGCAGACCAGACTGCCCTCCACACTCAGAATGAGCAACCTGGCATCAGCTACCCATTCTCACCCTTATACATCCTGTGCACAGACTTCTTAGTCATGAATCAACTAAACTGTATTCAGGGCTTTGTTCCTCCACACTACAGATCTGGCTTCTCTGCACTGAATACTGATATGGAACCTAAATGCACATAATATGAGTAACAACACTTACTATAACAAGTAGTAGCAGCAATAAATAAATATAAGAGTTGTTATCAGCTAGGATATATGCTTCCTGATGTTCAGTAGTCATGTAGAACTGTAACAGATGTGAATAACACAGTTCTGCTGATAGGGAAATTGTCAAAACATAAAACATGGTGGTGTTTGTGTACTGATAAGTAAACATGCTTATATGTGTGGACAATATGAAGAACAGTGACCATATAACTACTGGATATCTTATTATATATCCATAATGGCAACATGATGGTGAGCCATGCATGTGAACAGCAGTTTGTCAAACTCAAAATTACCCATTAGGATGGGTTTAGTGTTATAACATGCTTATACTACAGTATGTGAGTCAAACCTGATCCACTATGCATAGCCCGATGGTCACTGGTGGTCATAAGTATTATACAGTGTTATGGTGTGCCACAGTACAGAGTTAGAATGTCTCAGTTCTACCATACAAAGCTGCCACATGTGTACACACCAAGTATTGCTGATATATTCATATACCACTGTAGAGTACACAGAGGACTGCACAGGACAGCATACAAGGAATAATGACAATGATGTGGCACATGCACTATTTCCATTCCTATATTATGCTAACTGCAGAGCAAACACTGAAACTACTATGTGTGTACTGATATACAAAAGAAAACTTTGAATATACTTTGTGAATATACTGCTGATGCTATACCCAGCATAGTAAACAATGTGCAGCTATGTAATTGGCACAGTTGATGTAGCAGGCTAAGAGCATTCATGCATACTGCATCCATCATGCACTAAGATTCCATACAGACAGATAGCACTACACTAATGTAGTGCAGCTTATGCACAATGAATACACACTGTACACATCATACTCACATCCTACACAGACAGGTAACACTACGTCCAGTGTAGCAGCATTTGTGCATTTCATATGTGTTGTGCTAATCTTGCACTAACAACTTAGACAGATAGCAGTATACCCAGTGTGGTAGAATATTCAAATTTGTACATGCTGTACACACCATGCACTCAAGCACAATACAGGCAGGTAGGATTACACTAAATGAAGCACACTATGTACACTGCACTAATGCAGCACATATCATGTACTCACACTCTGCATTGACAGGTAACACTTCTCTCAGTTTAATAGCCTATGAACATTGGTACATTTATTTAATTTATTTAACATCTGTTTACTGGAGCGGTGGTGGTGCTGCGGTAGCGTTGTCACCTCACAGTTAGACGTTGCCCATTCGATTCTCAGTTAGAGCGTCTTCTGTGTGTCAACATGCGTGAATGGGCGTTCCTTCATTGAAGGTTGTACGTTAGGCCCAGCAAGCCAGCACATAAAAAAAATCTACTGCCAATCATTAGCGGACCGGAGTTCTGCTGTGGTGACCCCCAACCGGGAAAAGCCAAAAGAAGAGATTTAACATCTGTTTACTGGGAAAGTCTGACTTGGAATGAAGCCAGTTCTCAGTGGAGGCCCAGGGAGAAATGCCCCAGACGTATGTCTTTGTAACATGGGAGGAAACCGGAGCACCCAGAGGAAACCCACATGAACGCAGGGAGGACATGCAGAGTGCGCACAGAAGGCATCCCATCCAAGAATTGAAATGGACAGCCTCTTGCCTCTGGCAACAACACTACCACTGCTCCACTGCATCCTCCAATGATGTACATGCGAGTACATCAAATACTCACACCACCTACAGACAAGTAGCATTGTTATATCCTGTACACATCATTTACTTAGACATGATACAGATAGTTAGGACTTCATCCATTGCAGCACACTATGCACATTGCACACCCCATACTTACAGTTAACACTACATCCAGTGTAGCAACCTTTTACATTGTTTTTTATATATATATATATATATATATATATATATATATATATATACATATATATATATATATATATATATATATAAAAAAAATATATATATATATATATATATATATATATTTTTTTTTTTTTCACATTATATATTCACACCCCATACAGACAAGCAACTCTATGAAGCAGTCTATGAGCATTGATATGAGTCTTTCATGCACTCATGTCCTTTACAAACAGAAACCACTATGCCCAGTATAACAGCCTATGAGCACTGATACGTGCACATATTACACGCTCACACCCATTATAGACAAGTGACTCTATGAAGCACTCTTTGAACATTGATATGTGCTTATCATACACTCATGTCCTTTACAAACAAGAAACACTATGCCCAGTATAACAGCCTATGACCATTGCTACATGATGTACACATCACGTGCTCAGACATGATACAGACAGTTAGGACTTCATCCATTGCAGCTCGCCATGTACATTGCACTCATGCTGCACATATTGTATACTTACACCCTGTGCATACAGGTAACACTATAGTCAGTACAGAAGCCTATTGCATTGTCATATGTGAGCACATGACATACTGACTGCGTTACAGACAAGTAATTCTATGAAGCAGCCTACAAGCATGGTAATGCTGTACTCATCATACACTCAAGTCCTATACAAACAGGTAACACTCTGCCAAGTGCTGCAGTCAGCACAAATTTTAATATTTTAGGAACATCATGCACTCCATTACACCTGGTAGAGCAGCATGTGAGCATGGTTGCATGCTGCACACATCAAGTAGTCACACTCTGTACAGAGAGGTAACACTACAGATTGTAACTGCATGATGTGTGCAGCAGTCACACTCTGTACATAAAGGTAATACTACACAAAGTGAAGCACCTTCTGTACATTGGATGCATGATGAATACAACATGTACTCATACTCTCTATGGACAAGTAACACTACCTCTAGTGAAACAGCCTATGAGTATTGTTACATGTTATGCACCTTAAACAGACAGTTAATAGTATACACCATGCAGCAGCCTATGAGCATTAGTATATGCCATCCAAATCATGTACTTAAACTCTCATGTACTGGAAGGTAGCACTATGCACAATGTAGCAACCTATGTATGTTGGTATACACTGTGTACATCAGTTAGCCAGTCAGTCATACAATATGCAGACAACATTAAATCTACTGTAGCAGCCTATACTAATTGGAATATGCTGTGTATATGTATCATACAGACTTACCCAATAAGGACAGGTAACACTATGCCCACTGTAGCAGCCTATTACATTGAATACAATCTGTGCACATCATTCTCTCACACCCCTTACAGATAGGTAACATTACAACCAGTGTAATAGATTCTGAATTTCAGTACACAATGTACTCCTAATGTAGTCTTGCCCAGAATGGAGAGGTAATACTACACCCCGTTTACTTGCTTATGTACATTGACTATATGCTATGTTCATCATGCAAGCACACTCTATAAGGACATGTAACATTATATCTTGTAGCAGATTGTATGTGCTGTGCACATCATGCACACACACACCCCCATACAGACAGGTAGCACTATACCTAGCATAGTAGCCTATGAGTATTGGTACATGATATATACATCATGAACTCATACCGTAATTCAGCTGGCAATGATGCTCCCAGTACAGCAGCCTATGTCCACTGGGTACATGCACTCCCACTCTCTGCTTACAGGTAACATGATGCTCAGAGCAGAAGCCTGTGAGCATTGGTGTGTGTGGAACACATTCTGGAAAGTTGGCACAACATGATTACATGTGCCAGGTTATAAGAGACTACTTGACAAACACATCATTAGCTTTGACTATACTCCTAGTTCGTAGAAAGATGAAATGCTAGTATTTATATGTCCTGTTTTTAGTGAACCATGATGTTGTCTGCCAGCTTTACTTGTTTTAATTAAAGCTGCAGGATCTTCTGGTTCCATGATTTTTATTGTTTTTTACAATTTACACGGACAGGTAACACAATGCCCAGTGTAGCAACCCATGTACATTATTACATATTGAATACATTATGCAGTCACACCCCCATACAGACAAGTAACACTAAACCTAGTGTAACAGCATATGTTACACTACCTTCCAGATTAAACTAAACTAGACTAAGACTTCCAGGCTAAACAACAGTTTTTCCCCTTATCCATTAGACTGTTAAACTCTGCCAACAGGCGAACTAAAAGAAAGACAACTCCTTCAACCATCCCCCAATCACCTAGGAATGTATATATCCACCTGATCAGGAATAGTAATTTCACTAATTTTACACAGTTTATATGAGTGCAATATAAAAAGTCAATGTCCATAATGAATGTGTAATTCTGTCTGTCTGTTCTTACCTGTGCCCTAAGAGGGTTGTACAGACTGCAAATTACTACTGAACTTAATCTCAGTATTATATGCTCTGCTGGGCAAAAAGAAGTCCAACAGACACTATAGCAACTGCAAACTGGCTTGTTGAGACTCATTCAGGTTTTCAACACTAACATTCTTAGACGTGTGTGTGTGTGTGTGTGTGTGTGTGTGTGTGTGTGTGTGTGTGTGTGTGTGTGTGTGTGTGTGTGTGTGTGTGTGTGTGTGTGTGTGTGTGTGTGTGTGTGTGTGTGTGTGTGTGTGTGTGTGTGTGTGTGTGTGTGTGTGTGTGTGTGTGTGTGTGTATGTATAGTAAAAATCTGCACCTTTTTCAGTACCCAGCTAGCGTGAGTGCATGCGGTATACATACGTTTTGTTTCAGAACCTATACAACTGCAAATGCTTATGTAGTTAATCTTATTTCACTCCCCAGCTAGCTTGTATGTGGTATAATACATTTCATTTTTACCTTTAATATGTTATACTTCTGTTTTTGAAAAGACATTTGTGCTAGTTTCAATGTTTAGCCTAACAACTACTTTTAACTTAATGCAATATATTTTGCAGCAAAATAACTTTTGCTCATGAAATTTTCTTACATTTTAATGGTTGCTACCAAACAAAAGGGATTTACTCTGAGCAAGTCTGATAGGTCAAGGAAATCTATGTGCTTGTCTTAAAATATCTGCTGTATCATAGTGGTTTCTGCTGTCTTACACAGGTTTCTGATTTTTTGTTTTTCACAAGAAGATATGCCTGACTGCTTTTACTTACCTTATTATTTATGCTGGTTTGAGTTTAGATATTGAGTTTGAGTCTTCTTTGATTTAATCTATTTTCTCATTCTGTGTTTCTTTTCTCAGCTGCCTTGTACCAGCTACTGATAGTCATCTGTAGAGGAGAGGTTGGAACCCATTACCCACACATAACCCCTCCAGGATTTGGGTTGTTACTGCATTTCATCTTAACAATAAAAGCATCCGCAGATAGGCACCACAGGAAAATGGAATCTCCTTAAAGGAAGTTTATTTTTTGAGTGCTTTCATCCACAAGAGACTTCATCAGAAAACTGAACAACTGCCTAGAAGACAATTTTGTAATACAAACTGACCAATCAGAAACAACAATAATTAAATTAATTGACAGTTAGTAGACCTAAAAGGTAAAAAAGCACTGAATTCATAGCACATAAATATAACTCAATACAAGATAACATAATACTAAAACACAATTATAAAAAACATTTTATACAAATAATATCATTTAAACCAGGAAACTTATCAGCTTGCATCTTAAGCTGCCACAATGTTTCTTTTTTTAAGTAGCTGCTTCTTGAAATAGCACTCCCTAAGATCCACAGGTAAATGCTCTAAGACAGCAAAATAGAACTTCTTAAAGGAATCACATGTTAATGTGTGTCTATATAAGGCACTGTTGGTATCTTTGCTTTTAATAGCATACAAGCGTTCTTCAAACTCTTCTGGTGGTCATACCAAAGTAAAAGGCATCACAATATGAACAGACAGCAATGTAAATCAAATCAGTATTGTTACATCCATAATGCACTTTAATTTTAATGTTCCTGTCCAAATGAGACAAAACAATGTCAGAGCCTTCAAGTATAAAATTACATGCCCTGCAAAAAACACACTTACACATACCTACTTTTTTATGTGAGAGTGGCAAAGGCATCCTAGTATCTGCATTTCAAAACCAATGTTTAATGAACTTAGATTTTTTACACACAAATTTGGGGGAGGGACCCACCGCCATGTATACATCAGGGGTGCCTTGGAAAATTTTCCAATTGTGTGCGATTGTCCAGATTGACCACTGACTTTAGTAACTTTTCCAAAGGGATCAATGACATTATTTCATTATTCAGCAGTAGGGGTTATGATTTAGACCTGTTGGTTAAGACTGCCGAGAAGATTAAGCAGAACAGAGCCAAACAGTTTCCTCCCATTTTGTTGGGGGTTTACCTCAGAAGAACAGTAGTGAAGGTAAATACAACTATAGTTTTATTTTGCAGATGATTGTTGATTACAGTTGCATTAGAAATATTATCACACACAACTGGAAAATTTTCCAGTTGCAGCTTGGCTCTATGTATGGGAAAATGAAATATTTACCCTAGGACTGCCCGCCGCGGTGGTGCAGCGGTGGCGTTGTTGCCTCACAGCAAGATGCTCTCCCATTTGATTCTCGGCTGGAGTGCAGGGAGTGCCTTCTGTGTGGAGTCTGCATGTCCTCCCCATGGTTGGGTGGGCGTTCGAAAGACATGTGTAAATGGGCATGCCTTCATTGAAGGTTGAACGTTGAGCTGGCACCTCAGCATTCGTCAAAATCTACTGCCAATCATTAGCGGACTGGAGTCCCGCTGTGGCCACCCCTAACCGGGAAAAGCCGAAAAGACAACAACCCTAGGACTGCCCCCTGTACTACTAATGGACAGTGGCAGCTCTTTAATGCTTCATCCCATGCATAGGTCCCCTCAATTTATCTATGATATGATTCCAGTTTTTTTCATTAGATGTGGCATACAGTTATCCACCATGACATGGGTTAATTTGAACATTTGAGCATAAACAGGAAAACTGAATAGGCTTAAAATGGCCCGCAAGGGCAGTTTGCTTAGTACTTACCTGTGAACACACAAATTAGCAGATATATTTTGTCTTTGTGGAATTTTCTGGAAATAATAACAAATATATAACACTGATACATTTTAATAATAAAATTGTTCCGCTGTACCACTTAAAACTTTAGACTTATTGTCACTACTCCTGACTTCATATATGGAAAATGCAATATTAAAAACCTGCATTTCCAAGACAGGACAAAATAACTTAAAATATAACACTGAACTAATACCTCCTCAAAGGACATGCTCAGGACATAAGAAATACAAAATCAGTCAGCATGAGAAGTTTATCGACATATTGTTTTAATGCTGACAGTGATGGTTTGTTCTGAGGCGCTAAAGAAAAGCCAAGAAACTTGTCAGGCTGCTGGCTGTGAACTTGCATTATATCTGAAACTGCAACACATCATACTAGTCCAGGTGCAATCAAAAAAATCTTTATATAAAAGCCACTCTTGTTACTGAATTAATGCATTGTACTTGTGCATGTACAAGCCAACACAGAAATGTTTATATCTATGTGAAGAACCACCAATCTTGTAAGGTGTGAGGGTCAGATTCAATAACACCTACACTGTGTACACAATCTGTATTGAAGAACATCCCTACCACATTTTTTGTGCTTTCTACTCACTAAGAAAGATTATACTAAGTGTAAATGCAGTCCACACTTTGTGGTAACCTTTATGAATCCCCACGGTATTTAAAGCTTTAAGAAAATAAGTAGGAAAACTAAAATTAGGAGGAGGAAGGTGCAAGTTATGCTTGTTATGAGTTCACTCAGAACAATGTACACAGTGTAGGCATTAATGAATCCCAGAGTAAGTCTTTCACTCATCAAAAGCAGGGCTTTGTTGACTTCTGCATGTGGGTTACTAACTCTTGATTGTCTAAGTGAAAATCTCCGCAAATAATTGTTTGTTTTTTTCAGACAAAGTTAACTTTGGTAATATAATTTTATTATAAATCTTATGACTTCTCCAACTATCATCCCATAGCACTTCTATCCCCCTTAGCTAAAATCATGGAGAAGTGTATACATAAACAACTACTCAGCCATCTCTCCCATAACAACCACTTACATCTTCTTTTCTTAGACCTATCAAAAGCCTTTGATATGGTGAATCATTCACCTGGTTTTCTTCCTATCTAGAAACCGGCAGCAAGTCAAGCTCTGAAAAACTCACTATCTGCTCTCTCCTCCTATTTCTTTCTACCTGCATACAATATGCAGATGATTCCATTATTATTTGCACTTCTTCTCAAACTGAAACTGAGACTCAAACTCAAACAGCCTTCTTCTCAACTGTTGAACAGTCCTTATTAAACTTCTGTATTACAGCAACTGACAACACGATATCTCTCCTGATCCACAAACTAAACTACTTCGGTTATTATCGAAACAATCTTAAAATATGATTGTCAACAACAGTAACAAAGTAAGCAGTTAATAAGAAAATAAAATATAGAATAAAGCTAAAGCCCTTCTTCACACCTTCTGTATGTCTCTCTGATAAACTACTTGTTAATATTACCAAAACTATAATTCTTGTAGCAACTGCCTTTTTCTCTAACTCACTAGGTAAAATATAGAACAATCTTCCATCTGACATCTCTTCTTTGTCCACTCTTCCACTCTTTAAGAAACAACTATTAAGACACTTTAATAAATTAGCTGTTTGCACCTTACTCTATCATAAACCTTCCTTACCACTTTGACCCCTCCCATCTACCTCAACTCTTCAACTAGCAAAAATATTATCTTTGTAAATATTACTTTATTCACTTTAACATTTCTGACCTTCCTTTTGTATTGCTAAGAGTTAACCTCTATCTTAATCTCTTTCTAATTTAGCCTTTCTAGTTAGTCAAGAACTATAATATAAGTGATTATATAACACACTAGTTCTATGCAATATTTGTAATTGTAAAATTGTTTTTCCACAAGCCTTTTTTTTTTTTTTTAAGCTTATTTAGTTCATTAAGATCTATAATATATGTGATTACATTTCATTCTTCCCATTGCATATCACACTTGTACTATGTATTACTTGTATTTTGAAAAATTGTTTGTACCTCTGAGTTTTTTCCCCCGGCCTCCACTGAAAATGGACATAAATCCAGTTGGACTAATATGGTGGCTTCATGATGGTAAGTGTAATATTATAGTATATAAGTCGCACATGATATTAAACACTAAAGCTTTTTATATGAGCTCATAAAGTATGGAGAACATCGATATCTCCTCAGTATGGAAAACATCGATATCTGTGCAGTGACAGAAACCTGGTTCAAGGCTCCAGAGAGCACCCCAGCACTACCAGGCTATACCTCATATCATGCTTTTCGGCCCCAAAACCCGGACCGAACCACAAAAGGAGGGGGAGTTTCCATATTTATCAAGGATATCCACAGCTCCAGGTTAGTGGCATTGCACGAAGTATCGGAGACCATCCATGTGCAACTAACAGTGGGCAAGACTGCTTTTCAGTATATAGCATCCTACAGACCACCCTCTCAAAGTCAGGAATCCCACTCGGCTTTCCTGATAACATTGGAGAACATGAAGATCTCTCCGAACACCATTATATTGGGCGACTTCAACTACTCAAACATTGACTGGAAGCACTACTCAAGCCCCAGCACCTTAGCCCAAAGATTTCTGGAAATTATAAACTCAAATGCTATGGAACAACTAGTTACCACTCCCACAAGAGGGGACAACATACTATACCTGATCATTACCAACATGGAGACTCTATGCTCCACACCAGAAGTATATCCCTCATTGGTAAGATCAGACCATAAATTAATTTCACTGGATGTCCACATCCCGACCCCACCCCCAGCCCAGAAAACCACAGTGAAAAACTTCTCAAAAGAGAACTTCTCACTTCTCAAAACCAAAGTGGAATCCTTCAAGGCCCCAGGACCAGTGGAAACTACAGCCCAAACTGCAGAATCTTATATAGATGCATTCTACGGACATCTCCAGGAATGCATGGATCATGCTATCCCAAACAAAACCAAGACCCAATCATCCAAAGGCAGGCCCAATCTGGTGGACCCCTGCCATAAATAAACTGTACAACAGAAGGAGGAAGCTACTACATGATAGAGCAAAATCCCTAATAGGGAAGGCATCTCTGATCAGTACTAGCAAAAATTACGATCCTCATAAAATCCTCCAAGGCCAGCTTCGAGAGAAAAATTGCACAGGACACCAAAGACAATCATAAGGCTTTTTCAGTTATGTTAGAAACCTGGGATGCAACTCCCAGACTTGTTCTGAGTTGATTCTAAATGACAAAAAATACACTGAACCCACAGACATCACCAATATCCTGGCAGACAGGTTCAGTGCAAACTTCTCCACACCCTCCCCCCCAAAAGAGCAAGTATCTATCCCGGCAGAGGGCTGCCTCCCAAACATCTCAGATGCTCAGGTGAAGGCTGCCCTCTCCAAAGCAAAAACACTGCTTCCATGGGACCAGATGGCATCCCAGGTTGCATCCTACATGAACTACAAGAGGAACTAATCCCTCAAATAAAACAGCTATACAATCTCAGCCTCACTACAGGATATGTGCCCACAGAATGGCGTGACAGCAACAGTGGTCCCACTCCACAAAGGTGGAGCCTCTACGGACCCTGGAAACTATCGCCCCATAAGCCTGACTAGCTTAGTCTGCAAGGCTATGGAGAGGATCATCATGGAGCTCATAAACAAAGACATTGGGGACCTACAGACACTAGATTCTACCCAGTTCGGCTTTGTCAAGGGCAGATCCTGCCTTTTGAACCTGGTTGACTTCTTTGAAACAGTCACCAAAGCCATAGATGAAGGGAAGGTAGTCCACACAGCCTATCTGGACCTTGCAAAGGCATTTGACACAATACCCCACTCGGGCATCATAGATAAGCTATCCAGCTTAAATATAAACCCCTATGTCACAAGATGGGTCGCAAACTGGCTCAAAGACAGAACCCACAGAGTGAGAGTTGCTGGAGCCATGTCAGACTCGAAACCAGTCACAAGTGGCATCCCACAGGGTTCTGTCCTGGGACCACTCTTGTTCGGTATATACTTTTCAGAGGTACAGGCAAATGTGGGAGGACTATGGCTCACCAAGTTCGCAGATGACTGCAAACTGGGCAGCATAATCAACTCTCCAGCTGACACAAACATCTTTCAAAAAGGTCTCACAGAGACAGATAACTGGTGCCAGCACCATGGTTTAAAGCTAAATGCCAAAAAAATGTATAGTCATACCCTTTGGCAAAAACAATGTGCCCACAAATTACCACATAGGTGGAAACCCATTAAGTACAGAGAAAGTTATTAGGGACCTGGGGACCCAAGTTGATAGCAATCTCTCCTTTGAAAACCACATTGCAAAAGTGGTTAGAAAGACCTTCTACATAGCCCACCTCATCACGAAGGGTTTCACATCTAGATCAAGAGAGGTAATTGTGCCCTTTATTCATCCCTCATCAGGCCCATCATAGAATACAATGCCCCTTTTGGGATGTACCTTACCCGACACCTGCAGCAATTAGAGAGACCCCAAAAGTATCTCACCAAGAGGATCAAGGGTCTCAAACAGATGCCATATGCTGCTCGGTTAAAAAACTCCAGCTCTACTCAGTTGCATACCACCTACTTGAGGCGATCTATGCCTGACATACAAAGCTATGTCAAATCCAGAATTAATGGACATGCTCCACCTCAGTAAATCTAAATCCCTTAGAGCCACACACTCGAGGGACTTGAACCTCAGCACAGAAATAAATAGAACTTGCTGGAGGGACAGGTTCATAACCCAGAGGCTCCCTTCACTCTGGAATAGAATTCCAGTTCATGTGAGGCAGAGCACCTCACTGAATCTCTTCAAGAAGAATCTCGATAAGTGGATGGGGGATCGTAGGTTTGTCCCAGGGATTACTCCCGTGTCACTATTAGACAGAGGCATGGTAAACTAAACCTTAAAAAGGGCACAGTATACTCAAATTAAGGGGTGGCGTAAGCCATACAGAATCGGGCTAGGCTTATAATTGCCCCAGGGCAGATAGCCTAGTATGAACCTATGAACCTATGCATCTCTGATTTTCACTTTATACCTGCAAACATGCTCTGTTACAAATAGTTTTATTTAATATTGCAGAGATACTACATAACAAGCATCCACTACTTGCACTTCAGTACAAATCACAATATAGCATTTTGTACACATATTATAAAAAGCTATCCATATGAATATTAGTCTTGCAAATAATATTTTCACATCTCAATTTTTAACAGCATTTGTCTTCTGTTCCTGTACTTTCTTCTTCTCCAGGTGGAGAATTAAATTCCCTTCCACACATTCCTTTGATCCAGCCTCTCACTTTATAAAGAGATGTCATTCCCTGTAATAATTCCAGATCCCTGCTCTTGTGGCATGTCCTATCATTAACCTAAGGAAGATGAACCACACTGATGTCTAAATATAGGCACCTCCCATATCACTGACAGATTATTAAGATCACCCAAAACTGTGGCTGTTCTCCTCTCTGCCCATCTGTTAGCCAAAACTTTCAACCTGTTCACATCTTTTGCTCCATCACCTATATACTACAGCCTTCCAAAAGGAATATCATGCCCACCCACTAAGTTTTAAATCCAGTATTTGTCTTCAGTGGCACAGTGGATAGCGTTATTACCTCAAACCAAGAGGTTCCTCAGTTCAATTCTCATCTGGGGTGCCTTCTGTGCAGAGTCTGCATGTCCTCCCTGTGTTTGTGTGGGTTTCCTCCCACATTTCAAAAACATGCAGCAAGTGGATTGGGCACTCTAAATTGGCGCATGTGAGTGTGTGGTGTGGAAGAACTACAGCAGAAGGGCTGGCTACCTGGCATTGTAAACTTCTAGATGATTGTCCCTGCTGAAGTGACTCCCCAACCCCATGAGCAAAAATAGGCAAAAGGGGTTGTGGATGGATGGATGGATGGATGGATGGATGGATGGATGGATGGATGGATGGATTTGTCTTCTTGACCATCATCAGTGTCTTCCACAGTACATTTTATCTCATTCGAAATATAATCACCTACTGTCTCCTAAAACTTCAGTATCCCTTCTATACACTCTGAATTGAGAAACCATTAACTCCTAATTTGTATCTAGTCTTGTGCATGCTTCTGTTATACCTGCAATGTCCATGCCTGCCCTGCTTCCATAGTATACAACAGCTATACTATTTTGCCTAGGCTTCTGTAAATGCACAAAATTATCTTCTACGACAACTGTGATTTTTATTCACTTATTTCTCCTTGTTTTCTTGCTGCCTTTCTTACTCTACACTTGTGTTTCCCCCACACCCTCAGGAATATGTATTCTTTTGTTCTGATTCAACCTGAAAAAACTGCATGCTGAGATGTGGCAAACCAGATGCAGAAAATGTAAGAAGACAAGGCCCATTTGATCTCTTAATTTATATATTTGTCAAGTTGCAAATTTTATTTTATGCATGTTTGTATGCATATGTAGGTTACATGCATTTTATTGACTATTTATTTAGTTGAGAAGGGAGAAAGCTGGTACAACTGTTCAAAATCAGCTGTTCAGAAATTACCAGCTTTATTTTATGAGATTGCAGAACAGTGGGGATGAATATATATGTCTATATCTATATATATATATATATATATATATATATATATATATATATGTGTGTGTGTGTGTGTGTGTCTGTCTGTGTGCTCACCACTTAGGTTCCCCTCTAATGCATACTTAACCTAACCTCCTTGATTATTATGCATTCTGGTACTCTGTCTTGCTGACTCTCCTGTCCGTTCTGTTTCTCAGTTGCCCAGCTTTTTTACATGGTTTGTCATCACCCATTTGCTGCCTATTACTAGTCCCCATTAAGGGACTGCATTATTATCCATTTATGAATACTTCTCTAAAAATCAACCTGGTGCTGTAACAGTTTTAACACCAAACCCATTGGCAGCTACTGGTACTGACATCTTAAATGAAGAGCACATCCACAGACTGTGCAAAAGATAAGACCCCTCACAAACTCCATGCTAGGGACCTGGCTCTGTATACCAGCTTAAACATTTTTAATACTAAATTTGCTGTATATTAGAGGAAGTTAAAGCAACCTGTGCAAGTCCCAGACTTTAGAGTAATGCGACTATCTGCCCCTAACATGCCTCCAAAGTCTGCTGATAACTACAGTGTCTATGAACTGGGTACAACAGATAAAAATGGTACCTGATTATATGATATGCTACTCATTTATGTGTCTGCATGGTTTAATTTCAGATGAGATCTACAGAGTATTGTTATCTTTACATGCTACAGCACATACAATGCTGCTACAACATACTATTACTGTAGCTACAGCACCTACAACATTACTACAACATACTATTACTGTAGCTACAGCACCTACAATGCTGCTACAACAGGCTATTACTGTAGCTACAGCACCTACAACACTACTTAAACATACTATTACTGTAGCTACAGCACCTACAATTCTGCTACAACATACTATTACTGTAGTTACAGCACCTGCAATGCTGCTACAACATACTGTTACTCTAACTACAGCACCGACAACGCTGCTACAACATACTATTATTGTAGCTACAGCACCTATAATTCTGCTACAACATACTATTACTGTATAGAAACCCAAAAACAATTCTCCACAGAGCAGCTGTTACAATTTTAGTTACCAGTCCTTGCAATAAAGCACAAAAGCAGTTCAGGCAGGAAATAAACGTTCAGACTCCAACTCCTTAAAACCACACTCAGCAATGCTTTATTGAGAGACACAAGCGCTTTCACTACAGCTTCATCAGGTGTACTAAACCACATAACAAACACACCTGCTTAAATACTTTAAAAAGAAATCACATGACCTATTATTTTAAAGTCATACCATTTTCAAAAAACTAATAAAAACTCTTTGACAAAAAACTATTAGGACTTCACATAAATGTAAAAATTAAAATAAAATACATAAAAATACATAATAAATACATAAAAAAATGTGTGTATATACATATGTATATATATATATATGTACACCATGAACTATCTACGTAATTTCCTCTTTTTAAGGGCTGGCTTAATGGGTATGGTCTCATTAAGTCCATGTCCATGGGTAGCTCTCAACATAATAATCCACCTAGCCTCAAGTTCTTCAGTCCTACCCTTAATATCACTGTGTCTACTGCTTGGGGACGTTTTAGAAACCACCATAAACTTAAAGATATGATCTTTACCACTATCCATACAATGTTTAGATAGTGCATTACTCCTTGTACCCTTCATAATATGATAAAAATGCTCCCTCATCCTTTCCTTTAACATTCTATCCGTTTTACCAACGTAAAAATTACGGCACTGGGAACAGACCGCAAGATATACAATATGTGTCGTGGTACATGTAGCATTGACCCTAATGTCAAAAACCTTTCCTGTATCAGGATGCTTAAATTCTAAACCTTCCAATATATTAACGCATTGTTTACAGCTACCACATGGTAAAGTACCATGTAATATTTAATCTTGCCTGTTGCCCCTGGGTGTACACAACCTCCTCCTAAGATTTTTCTTATTCTTGAATGCAAAACGTGGTATGTCACCCACTATACTCCTCAATACCGGATCAGTCTGTAACATTTCCCAGTGTTTATTAAATATTTCAGTATATTTCCTAACACCCCTGGTGTAAGGGATGCAAAGCCCTAGCTTCTCCCTATTCCAAGAGACTTTCTTCACATGGGGAGTCTTCTGCGAGAAATATGGTTTCGCTCTAGTCTCCCTTAGTTGCTGAACTCTAAGACTACTGCTTTCTACCATCTCTCTACCATAACCCCTATGGAACAACTCTTCTTTACTGCATGTAACCTGTTCACCAAAATCTTTCTCCATTGCATTAAGCCTAGAAGCTCTATAGAATTGGTTGCATGCAACGTTATTAAAAACATATTTCGGGTGCATGCTGTCCCTACTGAGAAGGCTGTTAACATAACAATCCTTTCTATACAACTTTGTATTAATATTACCTATACTGTCCTTACTTACATATACATCCAGAAAATTTATTTCATACTTAGAGTATCCTACCGTAAATTTTAGGAAGGTAGTTGTTTGATTTAAATACTCAACAAATATTAGTAATTCCTTCTCTGTGCCATCCCACAGGATAAAGAGATCATCCACGAATCTCCTATACAAAATGATGTGCTTCTTATAGTAGCTAGAAAAGACATGTTCAAGCTCCCAAGCTAACATTACCCCATTGGCATAGCTATTCGAGCAAGCACTGCCCATTGCTACCCCATTTTTCTGCCGGTACAAATTACCCTCAAAGGTGAAAATATTATTCTCTAGGACCATATTCAATAACTCTTGTAGTAGTTCTACTTCCATGGTACTATACATCTTGCTAGAAGTCAGCAATTCTTTCATCACACTCACACCAACATCATTGGGGATAACGGTGAACAATGAAACTACATCTAAAGTTACAAGTAGAGCTTCACCCAACATAGCATGCTTTTCTTTACATTCATAAAGATCATTTAAAAAATGTTCAGTATTAAGTAATAATGTCTCATACTTTTCAAGAATAAATTTTAACTTACAATCTAAATAAATGGAGATGGATTCTGTACACCATCCCCCTCCTGCAACAATAGGCCTCATAGGAGGCCTATTTAAATCTTTATGCAGTTTTGGTAACCCCTGTATTTGTGGTATGATGTAATCATTTATTCTGAAATATTTCCATAATTGGTCACTAAGATTACCATTCAAGTGTAGAAGTCTAAGTTGATTACTAATGTTACTAACCATATTTAATACATCTTGATAGTTAATAGCCTCATAAAAATTATCATCAGACAACATCTCATACATAAGTGTGTTATAAAATTGTCTATCAAAGACAACAATGCGCCCCCCTTTGTCAGCTGGTCGTATCACCAGCTGATTATTCCACTCTAAACTATGCAGGGCATCAAGTTCTCGCTTATTTAAATTAAATCTTCCATATTTATTCCTATTACCCTCTTCCTTACTAAATACTGTATAGATGTTTTTAATACACATCTGCTCAAAGGCATTAACAATGGGTGAAAGAACAGGAATAAAATTACTAGGTCTAACAAATTTAGAGTAATTAGCATCTAAATTGCTGTTATAAATACTCTTAAGCATTAAGTTTCTTGAAAACATTTTTAAATCAAGTATTAAGTCCACAATATTCATATTCGAGGAAGGAATAAAACTTAAGCCTCTACTTAAGACGCTATATTCACTGTCCGTTAGAACATGTTCAGATAGATTAGTAATTAACGTCTTACTTGATGTTGTTGAAATGCCCTCTTGATGGGCCATTGGTTTTCTGAGTGTTCGTCGTTCTTCCTCTTGTTCCGGATAACACTCCTTCCCCTGTTCTGTGAATTTTCTCTTTTCTTCGCAACTCTCACAAAAGAGTTGTCGCGTACCTGCAAAGGAAAAGTTAGAGTATCCAAAAAAGAAGAAGGAACTCTGGACTGTTCCTGTGCTTGCTCATCAAGATTTTCCACTCGTTTAGGCTCCATAGCTAAGTTGTCCCCCTTAGCCCCTCGAATATGAGAGTCGTGAGATGGCTCCCGATGAACTTCTGCCGCTACCAATGTAACATTCGCTCTCTTAGTAAGAGCTTTGTCACTATTAGTGACATTAGGCACTAACGCTATTTTGTCAGGGAGATTAGAATTCACTCCATCAGTAAGACAACCAAGCATAGTAGCAGCGCTTGGTTGTACGGGCAAATGCAAAGGTTCCCTCGATAGGTCATGCTCATCTTTCCTTCGGGCTCCCTCATTGGTTTCTTGATCACGTGGCCAGGAGAAGACGTTGCCTAACTGGAAATCTCCACGATCTCTGTGTAGTTTATTAATTTTCTGTTGCATGAGTCTACGCTTATAAGAAGAAGTATGCTCTAGCGTTTCTGCCATCAGTTCATCAAACTTATTGCTGTCATGTTTCACGCATAGCTGCCTGTGCTTATTTTCAATGGTATTAATAAGCAACGCCTCTCTCCTTTCAGCTGCTGCTACCAGCAATCTTAAATAGGTGATACTGGTCGCTATGTTCAATTTTTGCCACTCTGCTAACAAGACATCATCAGCTCCTACTTGCGCTGGCATTTTTAATATCCTTAGACCACGGGGAATGATGTTCTCCTTAAGACAAACTTCCAAGTGGAATCTCTCAAACTGTGTACGAGCCAATTTAGACAAGTCTCTTTCTAGTTCCAACAAATCCGTTCTCATTGATAAAATATCAAATTCTACTACTTCATTAGGACTGGGAACACCTCCCAAAAGAAGTGGATTATTAACAGTAAAAACTGTGTTCATAAAAAGTTCAGTCTTCCGTTTTGTACCACATTCTCCAGCTCCAATAGTCCTCACAGGACTTATAACAGGTATATATTCCAATTCAATATCAATCTCTTCATTGCTAACAGCCATTGCCAAGACTCAGTGGACCACGAAGTATAAAACAATGTCACAAAAAATATCTGGCCACTCGAGTCTTAATCAGCTCTTGGAGACAATACAGCAAAAATGTATAGAAACCCAGAAACAATTCTCCACAGAGCAGCTGTTGCAATATTAGTTACCAGTTCTTGTAGAAAAGCAGAAACGCAACTCAGGCAGGAAATAAACGTGCAGGCTCCAAGTCTTTAAAACCACACTCAGCAATGCTTTATTGAGAGACACAAGGGCTTTCACTACAGCTTCATCAGGTGTACTAAACCACATAACAAACACACCTGCTTAAATACTTTAAAAAGAAATCACATGACCTATTATTTTAAAGTCATACCATTTTCAAAAAACTAATAAAAACTCTTTGACAAAAAACTATTAGGACTTCACATAAATGTAAAAATTAAAATAAAATACATAAAAATACATAATAAATACATAAAAAATGTGTGTATATACATATGTATATATATATATATATATATATGTACACCATGAACTATCTACGTAATTTCCTCTTTTTAAGGGCTGGCTTAATGGGAATGGTCTCATTAAGTCCATGTCCATGGGTAGCTCTCAACATAATAATCCACCTAGCCTCAAGTTCTTCAGTCCTACCCTTAATATCACTGTGTCTACTGCTTGGGGACGTTTTAGAAACCACCATAAACTTAAAGATATGATCTTTACCACTATCCATACAATGTTTAGATAGTGCATTACTCCTTGTACCCTTCATAATATGATAAAAATGCTCCCTCATCCTTTCCTTTAACATTCTATCCGTTTTACCAACGTAAAAATTATGGCACTGGGAACAGACTGCAAGATATACAATATGTCTCGTGGTACATGTAGCATTGACCCTAATGTCAAAAACCTTTCCTGTATCAGGATGCTTAAATTCTAAACCTTCCAATATATTAACGCATTGTTTACAGCTACCACTAGCACCTACAACACTACTACAACATACTATTACTGTAGCAACAGCACCTACAACACTTCTACAACATACTATTGTTGTAGCTACAACACCTGCAATGCTGCTACAACATACTATTACTGTGGCTACAGCACCTGCAATGCTGCTACAACATACTATTACTGTAGCTACAGCACCTACAACACTACTACAACATACTATTGCTGTAGCTACAACACCTGCAATGCTGCTCCAACATACTATTACTGTAGCTATAGCACCTACAATGCTGCTGCAACATACTATTACTGTAGCTACAGCACCTACAACACTACTACAACATACTATTGCTGTAGCTACAACACCTGCAATGCTGCTACAACATACTATTACTGTAGCTACAGCACCTACAATGCTGCTACAATATACTATTACTGTAACCCTTGCATGTCTGTTTACTATGTACCTGGATTCTACAGCTGCACATGGTACTTTTTTATTATAAAACACTCCATCCCCACTTTACTCACACATACCTGTAACTGGTCTTGTACTATAAAAGTGGTCTGCTTTTAGTCACCATTAACTGTCTTGCCTCATGCTGCTTCATACATGGACTGTACAACCACTTGAGTCACATGGAAGGATGCCTTTACCTCTGAATCTAAATGCAGCTGCAGAGCACAGATGTCATGATCTGTCATTGTCCACTCTAATACATGAACATTTTATTGTCACCCTACAGACACCAGTATCTATATATTATACCCCTGTGGACTCCATACCACATTGTCACTAATGACCTTTGTGCGCCTGACATGCTAGCTATCTTATTGAATCACTTGTGCTTTTCTGGTTTCTTTGAGTACACCCGTGCATTGTGGACTCCTGTAATTTCTCACATGGATATCTACAATATCCAGAGGCAGAGTACTGGAACTGGGTCTTCTGAACCATTTTTTGCCTGTTGACTACCAGCCTTTTTTCACACTACATTTCTTGAATGGCTCATTCTTTTGCAACTATGTCTATGCACTCAAACTGCCATACAGTATTACACTGCACATAAAGTAAGTTTAAACATTTTCTTTTCAATACTGCCTGCAGAGTCAATATAAGCCAGGCAAGCACCCGCGTCACCTTTTAACAGCTATTAAATATGCCTCCAAAATACTAACTTAGTAACTAACTTAGACAAAACACTTTCCATGCTTTTCTTTTATTTTCCTGGCTGCAACTGTATATTTTTAGTACTCTGTTTCATCTACCAGTTGTACTCAAATTTTTAAGAGGCTTTTCTCTATCAGTAGTGTATCTTGTAGAGCTTTCCTGTTTCTACACTTGACTTAAATGCAGAATTTACATCCTAACTTTGTACCCAATGAACTGCACTATTTATTTCTTAATTGCTACCACACCTCTAAAAATAGATACGTATCATATAATGGCATATAGTTTTAATAATGGTGAGCTAATTATAGTGACTTGCATGTCATGGAATACACCCTTGCTAAAGAGTTCAGTAGAAATATAGGCTTCATGGAGGTTACATGTGATCTATCCTGTTATTTATTTAAGCCTCTCAACATAACATAGTGTCAGACTGTGATGAAATACCTCCCAGAACTGAAGGAATTAATGTTGTTAAAGTAAAGATAGTAACACAACAGTTTTTTTTGTTTTTTTGTTTTTTTGCTAAGCAAATGCTTTGTTGCAAAACTGACAAGTCTTCCTTGAGGAAATTGAAACATATTAACAGGTGGAGCATAAGACATTTGGTGATTTAAAACAACTGCTGTCCTGCAGTACAACCTCTGAACACACAGCCACCCCTGTAGCAGTACACAAATTTAACCAAAAGAATCAACAGTTAAATGCAGTGTCTCTTTCTCTTCCCAGAATTCATACTAATGAGTATTCATACTAATAAGTATCTGTAGCACTATATCTGTACAGGAATGCAAGTCTCTTCTGCCAGGTCTCACCTCGGTGAACATTAGCAATAAAACATGCAGAAGTTATAGGTCACCACACCTCCCACTGGTAAGTGATAATAGTGCAGAACTTAAAAGAACCAAATTAACATACAGTCTCTTTCTCCAACCAAATTAACATACAGTCTCTCTCTCCAGACCTCCTGCTGGTGTGCAGTGCTGGTTTTAAAGTTCTAGAGTTGGTGTTGTAGAGACAGACCATTCTGGTAATTTGGGCTGTATGCTTAAAGGCACGTTAATTGTCTCTGACACAAGGAAGTAAGAACTTAAGATGCACTGTTTGTGTCTTTGAAAAAGTCTTAGGTGAACAACAGTGTATGCAGCCCAAAGTCTCTGTCTGGTACAAAGTCTTTAGTAAATAAAAGAAAAGTCTCTTAGGCAGTACCTCACTGGATGAAAAAAATCAGCATCCGTGTCTCACCACTCCATCCAGGAATGCATGGCTCAGCACTCCATCCAGGAACATATGACTCACACTCCTACGACCTGGACTTTCACTGGCAGTAAAACAGCATGAAATGAAGACTCCCCATTTCAAAGTCATCTGTATCGCCCTCAGTGTGCCTTTCTCCTTAAGAAACTTCCTCATACTCCTCTGGAATTGGAAACACTGGAAACTCCACAGGTTTTCCACTGACTTAGAAACATGAGAACATGAAAAGACAGAAACAATACCATGCAAGTGATCAGAAGGACCATAAGAGACATAGCCATATACATCTTTTAGTAGACACACTTTAAAGTTCATGCCTCCTTTTTCAGGTACTTAATAGTGTGAATCTCCCAAATTAATCAAGGACTTTCATGAAGGTCCTGGTATAAATCAGTGTCTACCCATTGCATCTTTAAGAGTGCCATAAAGGTAGATTTATAGGTATATACTAGGCTAATGACCACCAGGACCTTTATAAGCCTAGTTATGCAACCCAACCCAATCGTATCCCTGTGTATCATGGACATTTATTAGAAGGATGTATATTAGGACGTTTCCAGAGGTTATGAGCGGAGGTATATTAGTTTGGACATTAGTGTCTGTCAGACACATGGGGGACCAGACCTGGGGTGAATTTCCAATTCCCCATCCATTCACTGGTCAAGGTTATGCTTAAATAGAGTTAGAGATGGACTCTGCTTCACATGGATGGGGAACATTTTTCAGAGTATGAGGATCCTCTCAGACACATCTGTCTTAACAACATGTATTATTATTGTCTCAAGCAAAATTTAAATCTTTAGATATAGTAGTTCTAATGCTGTTCAGTTTATGAATGTGCAGAAGGTCCATCAGAGCTGGATCTGCGGATGCCTTGTATGCCTCGCATAGATCTTCTTGCAGTAATCTATAGGAGACAGAGTATACATATAAGGCTTTAAGGTGATCCATATAGGACAATGTGTTTGTACCCTGGATTCTCTTAGTAAGGAACCTTTGTGGGCATTCCAGTTGTGGCATATGTCTGGTCAGATACATGCCATAGGGAGTATTATACTCGATGAGTCTGATAAGGGCTGATTAAAGTGGCACTGTGACTTGCTTGGACATGGATGTCATGCTCTTATAAGCTGGGTGCTATAGAATGATTTTCATAGTACCTTGGCCAAAGACCAGATTACTGTCTACATATGTTCCCAAATGTCTGACTACTGGGTCAACACTTAGGGGTGTTTTATCGATATAGTAATTCACCTGGTTGGCACTTTTCACAAAATGCACTATAATGCATTTCTTGGCATTGAGTTTTAATCCGTGACTTTAGAACCAGTCATTTGTCTGTGTTAGACCCTCTTGTAAGATGTTTGTGTCATAGAAGGAATCTATGATAGCTCCCAATTTTCAGTCTTCTGCAAACTTGGTCATCCAAAGGCCCATGACAGTAACCTTTACCTCTGAGATGTAGATCTCAAATAGGAGCACTCCCAGCACAGGGCCCTGAGGTACTCCACTGGTAACCGATCTTTTAGTGGCAGTGGTATCACTAATCCTGACTTTCTGGTTCTTGTCTGTGAGCCATTTGGAAATCTAGTGATTTATATAGGGGTTTACGCCCAGTTCAGTGAGTTTGCCAACTATACCCAAGTGGGGTATTGTATCAAATGCCTTTGCCAGCTGGCAATCCAGGAGTTATGTAGGGTTTATACCCAGTTCAGTGAGTCTGGCAACAATATTTGAGTGGGTTATTGTATCAAATGCCTTAGCCAGGTCCAGGTAGGTGGTATGCACCATATTCCCCCCATTGCCTTGGTGACAGTCTTAAAGAATTCCACCAGATTTAGTAGGCATGACTCTCCCTTAACAAAGCCAGACTGGGTTGGGACCAGTGTCTGAAGGTTACCTAAGTCTCTATCGATCATTTCCGTGATAATTCCTTCCATGGCTTTGTATATTAGACTAGTCAGACTAATAGGTCTGTAGTTTCTAGGGATGGCTAATGGTCCACCTTGTGAAGTGGAACAACCATCAAAATCCTCCATTCTCATGGTGTAAAGCCTGTTTTGAGGCTAGAGTTGAAAACTGACTCAAGTGGTCCTGATAGGTTATGTTTGAAGTTATTTAGGGGGCCCAATGAGGCTATGTTTTTGGCCTTAGCAAGCACCACCAGGACCTGTCCCATTTTAATATTTGGGGTGTCATGCTAGTAGCTATTTTACAGGGGAGGTGGGGGGAAGGGGGGAAGTCTGAGATGAATTTGTCATCCAGCAATTTGCTATGTCACTCTAATTATTGAAGGTGTCACCACAGATTTTCAGTTCAGCACAGCATAGCTGTATTAAGCCTTGTAGTTGTCTGTAGCCTGTGAGGCTATCTTGATCTCATAATTTGTATGACCTGTGATGGTAACTTATTCCATAGGCTAGGAATGCACTGAGTTATAAACCTACCTCTTCAGTGAATCTTGTTTATTCCTTGGTCTAGATTTAGGTCCTTAGTATGAGTGTTTGTGGAGGCACTGATTTTGCAAAAAAAACAATTGGAAGATCTTAACAGCAGATGAAAACATTCGATGTATTCTGGGATACACGCCAAAATATTCTGTTTTAAGAACAGAAAGAATCCAAAACAATTGCTGTCTTGACGGAATTACAAGGAAGATGAATTCAGTCACTGAGAAAAAGGGGACATTCCCATGTAGGAATTGCAAGGCATGCAGACTTTAAAAGTCTCCTACTTGTTAACAACAGATATAAGCTAACTACAATAAGAGTATAATTTGATAATTCCTTTTCTTTTGTATGGGTATACATATGTACACGTATTAAAGTATACTCAAATGATCAACTAAAGATGGACCCCTGCCCTCAAAAAAAAAAAAAAAATATATATATATATATATATATATATATATATATATATATACACACACAAATGCGACTTTAATATATTGTAATAACTTTCTCCTTTGCACTAAAGTTCCTATTGTATATTGTACTTTCTTTGGTGTCTCCAAATATTTCTGTTAAATTCTATGTAAAACCGACAATGTACCTGTCAATGTTATTCTTGTTTTATTGGAGCGTTTCTCCCTGGGCCTCCGGTGAAAATGAGCTCACACCCAGATGGACTATCCTGATCAACAAATGTAAAATAAATAAATAAATAAAGACTATCGAAGGTTGGTCTCCCAAAATTGACCTCAACTAAGTTGTGAATATTAAACTCCAATTTTTCTTTAAGTCCACAAGCACAGTATAAGCAGTAGAGCAGACCAAGGCTGAAAAATAAATCCCACATGCATCACTGGAATAAAATCAAATGTTTATTCACAAAACAGGCGCAGTCAGGAAAGCATTTTCACCCCAGAGGGCTTCTTCAGACCATTTACAGATGGAAATAATCAAGGCTGAATTTATACTTCCTGAATAGCAATCAACCACTTAATTAGCACAGGATTTAAAGCAGTACTACCAAAAGCCACAGCAATATAACATCAACTCAAATATATGAAAGACAAAAATGAGATAAAAATAGAAAATAATAATAATTAAAAAATAAAACAATCATATAAAATGCAATATATATGTAAAACCATTCATTATTAATCATTTACTTCACTTTAAACCTCTAGACTTAAGTATTGGTCTTAGGGGGACATTGTCATTTAACCCAGGCCACCGATATGCCCTGAGTCTAATAATCCACCTGGTCTCTCATCCTTCTGTGTAATTCTTAATATCCGCACCTCATGGATTAGGAAAGATCCCCTCAATAGCCATAAACTTGAAAGTAATATGCACATCAGTGCTCATTACATGTTTTGCAAGGGCATTACTGTTGGACTTAATTCTAATATGGTACAGGTGCTCCCTAAGCCTATCCTTAAACTTCCTGTCTGTTTTACCAACATAGTATGTACACAGGCTTCACAATAAGCCAGGTATACTACGTGCTTCATTTGGCAGTTGGCAACTGCACAAAATCTATACTGATAGTTGGTGACAGGGTACTAAAAGTAGCCACTATAGTTGCATTCATTACATGGAGTGGTGCAACAATTATGTTCTCCAGTGGACAGATTAGGTAAACCTCTAAGATAGCATAACATCCTTTTTAAATTACGTTTATTCCTATAGACAAAATGGGGGATATCCCCAACAATCTGTTGACTGGCTGGATCTACAGTAAGAACACCCCAATTCTTTCCAGTAATGTCCTTAATCAAACCAACATCACATGTATAAAATAAGGGAACTCTGATCTTACTGCTAGCATTTTTCCTATCTGACATACATACATCAGAGGTTGATTTTGAGAAATAAGGACATGCCACATCTGTCCTCAACAAATTTAGCCCATCAAACCCTCTCTGCATCTCATCTGGTTTATAGGCCCTGGCTAATAGTCTTCCTTCCAAATCAGATAGCTTAGAATGAAAACCATCCTCTGATGCATTTAGTCTAGATGCATGCATTGCTTGTCCCTTTATAATATTTTTAAACACATGTCCCGGATGCATACTATATCTATCTATCTAGGAGTGTGTTCCTGTAGCAAGACCTCCTGAATACCCCTGTATTAACCATAAAATTACTTAATCTCTCTATATATACATCCAAGTATGCTATATAGGTCTCAGAGAATGTGATACTAAATTTCAAAAAGGTGGTCAAAGCCATTTATTCCATCAAAAATGTAAATAACTGCTGAGGGCTACCTGTCCAAATAAAAAATAAATCGTCCACAAAATGTTTATAAAATGGGAGAAAAGCAATGAAGTCCTGAAATTTAAACAAAAGATCTTCCTCCCATTTGGCCATGAACAGATTGGTGTAGCTACTGGCACACGACGTGCCCGTAGCTACACCATCTTTTTGTAAATAAATCTGTCCATAAACTGAAATATGTTATTTTCTAAAACCATTTTAATACAGAGCAAAGTAAATCAATGAAGGACTCAATGTAATCACTATGTTCAGTTAAGTATCTATGAATGCATTCAACCCCATCCCTATTTGGAATGACCGTGAACAGCGATTGCACATCAAGAGTAACAAATATGTTCTCGGCATCAACAAATAAAGACTTTGTAAAGTCATATGAATCTAACAAAAACTGCTTGGTGTCCTTCAATATATGAAAGTTCCTGTCAATCACTGGTCTCAAGAACATCTCAATATACAGGGATAGAGGCTCGGTACACCAACCTCAACCAGCCACTATAGGTCTCATCGGGGGGATGGACCCCATCTTTATGCACCTTTGGTAGTCCTTGAATAGATGTTATAAGGGGATTATCAACACAGAAAAAATTGGTATATGTCTTCAGTAATCAAATTACTCTTAAATAAATCCTCTACCTTGGAATTAATCCTTTGTACATATACTTCTACCTGTGCTGTATCTATAATGGAATAAAACCTCCCATCACTTAGCATAGACTTCATAGTGGCATAATAGTGTGTTCTATCCATAATGACAGTGGGTCCACCCTTACCTGCAGATCTAATCACAGTACTACAGACATTACGGAGTTGTATTAAATCAATTCTTTGTCCCATATTAAGATTATATCTTCTAGTTCTTACATTAGCTGATCTAGAGTTAAATTCATAATCAAGGCCATGTACATCATCCTCAACCATCTTAATAAATATGGGAATTAGGAATATACAAGCTAGGTTTTTTAAAACAATAAGTATCAGCAGCAAAAGATGTATCACCAAATTCTAATTTTAACAAGACATTCCTAGTAGAGACCCTAATGTCCAATATAGTGTCCGTTATATCACTCAGACAAGATGGAATAAAAGTTACCCCTTTCTCAAGGACCTCAGTCTCTTCTTTCTTTAACACGTCAAGAAATGTTCCATACTAGTGTGTCCCTACCCTCTCCCACATTTTCTTCAGAGTGTGGCCTGTCTGATATGCCACCAACAGTTTCCGCTTCTGTCGGCCCCTGCTCATGGAGCGAGTCCTGCCCCCTCTGTGGTCTCCACTGATGGGGAAAAGGAGCGTGGCCACAGTATTATTACCTGAGGAACTAGTACTTATATTGGCAGTAATGAAGGAGGAATCTTCCTCCTCACAACAGCTCCTGTATTATAGTTAGACAAAGCAGTACCAGAACCTGCCCTGCTGGTATCAACATGATCTGGGACACCAACAAGAACAGCCCCAGATGTCTCAGCTTCAGATGTAGAAATAGCCGCCCCTTCATTCAGGGCTGTGGATGGCAGGATCTGCGAAGCTAACTGCTTAATAAGCACATTAGTATGTCTATCATCAATATTATTATCATTACTCAAGGATGGGTTATTAATCTTATTCCCATCACCCCTTCTAACAAAGTCATTTCTAGGCCAGGTGAAGACATGGCCCTGTTTAAAGTCATTAGAGTGTCTTTCAATTTTGCATTTCTTTTGCTCAGTCTCTTCTCATACAACAACACATTGTCCAATATTCATTCCCTTGCTTTTTCAACTGCTTGCACAGGGAAACTATCATACAAGGAGTGTTGTTGCTTCTTAATCTCCTCTCTCAATTTACATTCCTCACATGAAAACAAGTAATTTAATAGCATCATATATTTGAGGCTTACTTCGACGTTTAGTTGCTGCCATTTAGCTAACAACTGTGGATACTGTGTTCCTGTAGTTGGCATTTTAAGTATCCTTAACCCCATCAGTATGATTTCACATTTGATACACACTTCAAAGTGCTGTCACTGAGTTTACAGCCTTTTTAACTTCAGAAAGTCCATTTCTAAATGGTCAACTCCTGCATGCGACCAGAAAGGTCCAAAGGCCCATCAGACCGCAATCCAAATTGCAACTTGCTACAGATCCCCCACCATGCCCCAGGATTCCCACTCCTCATTTTTTGATACACTGGAAAATATTAGGGTACAACACAACACCCTAATAATGGGTGATTTCAACTACCCGACCATTAACTGGGAAAACTACTCATGTACCAACTCTTTTGCTCAACGTTTTCTGGAATTCATAAATTCCACCGCCTTGGATCAACTTATCCACACCCCCACCAGGGGTAGCAGTATCCTAGACCTGGTCATTACCAACATGGGCGACTGGTGTATCACACCAGAGGGTCATTGGTCAGATCCGACCACAAGCTAATCAGCCTAGACATCCACATCCCGTCCCCGCACCCCAGTAGGGAAACCACCATAAAAAATTTCTCCAAAGCCAACTTCATGCTTCTTAAGACAGAGGTGGCAAACTTCACAACACCCATGCAGATGGACAATAGAGGTATGACTGCTGAATCCTACACAAATGCACTTTATAAGCACTTACACGAGTGCATGGATTGGGCTATCCCTATCAGAACCAAGATGCTATCCTCCAAAAAAAGGAAGCCAATCTGGTGGTCTCCTGCCATGAACAAACTCTACAACAGAAGAAAGTAACTGTTGTAAAAAAGAGTAAAAATCCCATGACTGGAAGAACTTCCTGGTCTGCCTCAGTAAGAAGCTCAGATCCCTCATAAAATCCACCAAACTAGTTATGAAAACAAAATCGCCACTGATTCTAAAGACAACCACAAAGCATTCTATAGCTATGTCAAGAATATCAGTGGCAACACTCAGATCTGCTCTGAGTTACAGCACAATGGCACTAAATATACAGAACCAACTGATATTGCCAACATCCTGGCAGATAGGTTCAGTGCTAACTTTACCCCCCTCTCACTCCCTAAAGGACCCATCTCTATACTGGAAGAATGCAAAGTTCCTGTAATCATGGCTGCTCAGGTAAAAACCACACTCTCCAAAGCCAAGAACACAGCATTCATTGGACCTGACAACATCCCAGGCTGCGTTCTACATGAACTACACAATGAACTGGCACCACACCTAAGCACCATGTTCAGTCATAGCCTCACCTCAGGCTTTGTGCCTATTGAATGGTGCACAGCGATGGTTATCCCACTCCACAAAGGGGGCGCCACCACAGACCCCGGGAACTTCCACCCGATTAGCCTAATGAGCCTGGTCTGCAAGGCCATGGAACTTATCATCATGGAACTTATAAACAAAGACATTGGTAATCTCCAAACTCTGGACCCCACCCAGTTCAGGTTTGTAAGAGGAAGATCATGTTTCCTAAACCTGACTGACTTCTTTGAAGCAGACACCAAAGCCGTAGATGAAGGTAAGGTGGTTCACACAGCCTATCTAGATCTCATCAAGGCTATTGACACCACCCCCCACTCTGGAATTATAGATAAACTCACTAAACTAGGTATAAATCCCTATGTCACAAGATAGGTTGCCAACTGGTTCACTGACAGAACCCACACTGTGAAAGTAGCAGACTCCAAATCCAACCTCAGACCAGTGACAAGTGGAGTACCACAGGGTTCAGTCCTGGGTCCTCTCCTGTTTGGTATTTACTTTTCTGAAGTACAGGCTAACATAGAAGGTCTTTGGCTAACAAAGTTTGCAGATGACTGCAAACTAGGAGCCATAATTGAAGCTCCTAATAATGTGGATATCATACAAAAGGGCCTCACTGAGACAGATGCCTGGTGTCAAAGCCATGGCCTCAAGCTCAATGCCAAAATGTGCATTGTCATCCCCTTTGGTAAACACTCTGTACCCATGAGCTACCACATAGGTGGTAGTCTACTTAACACCGAAAGTGTGATAAGAGATCTTGGGACATAGGTGGACAGTAGTCTCTCCTTTGATAATCACATTGCCACAGTAGTCAGGAAATCCTTCTATGTGGCACACCTTATCACAAAAGGTTTCTCATCCAGGAAAGAAGAGGTCATTGTTCCCCTCTACTCATCACTCATTAGACCCATTATAGACTACAACGCCCCTTTTGGTATGTACCTCACAAGACTTCTACAACAACTGGAAAGGCCGCAGAAATACCTCACAAAGAGGATTACCAGCTTCAAACAGATGCCCTATGCAGACCGTCTCAAAAAATTCCAGCTTTTCTCTGTCACATATCATCTACTCAGATACGATATCTGCCTAACATACAAAGCTATGTCAAACCCAAAACTGTTGGACATGCTCCACTTAAAGAAATACCAATCCCTCCAAGCTATACGCTCTAGGGACCTAAACCTTGTCACCACAATAAACAGAACATGCTGGAGGGATAGATTCCTGTCCCAGGGAGTCTCCATACTCTGGAACAAACTACCTATCTATATCAAACAAAGCTCCTCATTAGCACTCTTCAAGAAAAATCTTGATGATTGCATGGGAAATACGAAATTTACCCCGGGGATCACCACTGTGGCTCTGCTTGACAGGGGCACAGGAAAATAATTTTCTTGGGTGGCGAAAGCCAGGGTACCTTTTTGGCTAGGCTTGCATAAGCCCTAGGGCCGATAGCCTAGTACCTACCTATGAAGCTACCTATGAACCTAAGACAATCTGAGTATCCCTTATCCCGAAAAATAAATCAAAGATGATGAAGTTCTCTATTAAAAACATTATCATCTGAAATCAGTCTAGATAATCAAACCATCTGACCTTTCACTTTCCCCCTCCTTTGATTGTAGGAGTAACAGCTTTCAAACTGCAAATATGGGTTGGAAAATGTCTCTTTATGAAAAATCGTGGAGGTATAACATTTAAAAGTCTGATTTTTCTCTAATGTGATGTACAAACAATTAATGTTAAAAACGTTTGCTTGGTAAGTAAATCTTAAAAAGCTAGTAACAACAAATGGACGACCAAAGGAAAGACACAAACTAGTAAACCAAAAATCCTTCAGTTGCAGGTACCAATAAAGTCTGTCCCTCCACAATAAAAGAAACACCACAATATTAATCCACTCTTTATTCCAATACCAAAGCAAGATTTAGTGCTTTCATCTCCTAAACAGGAAACTTCAGCAAAATCAATAAAATGTGTTTCCTCTCCATTTAAATAGTCATTCAAGTGCATTCATTGGTAAAAAACCAAGTCAAACAGTGACACAAATAATATAAAATACTATACAAATTTGCATTTAAGTATTCATAAAAAATGCTTTTATATAAAATTCCAAATTTTAAAATGAAATGTGGAAAAATAAATAAAAATAATTTCAGCTTAACCGCTCTCAATTTTAAAGCTGGTACAACAGAGGCATGATTGTTGAGTACTGAGAAGACACAAGCATTGAGGCGTAAGTGCCACATCAGTTCCCTAAATTCAAGCCTGGCTTCCCAGTCACCTCCCCTGTCATCATGTTTAACACACTCTAAAACCCAAAATTTGAAATCAGCTCTCTCACATTGGAGAACGTGCCTAAACAAGGCATTTGTGTCTTTTCTTCGTCTAATTATCATATATATGTTGGTATATCCTACACTTTAAGTTCTTCTTGGTTTTACCCACATAAAACGCCCAACAGGCATTACAATAAGCAAGGTAAACCACTCCTTTAGTAAAACAGGTGTAGTAACCCAAGGTCCTTAATGTCAAAGCCTGACTGGGCAGGTGTACCGTATCTACATTAGCTAAAAAGATACATTGGGAACACCTTCCACACCTGTGGGTTCCCCTTTTCCCTACCATGTCACCATCCCCATGTGGCTTCTTCTTTTGAAAAATATTTTCAAATATAAGCTGCATTTATCCCTTAGTAGTACAGTGGATAGTCCATTCATAGATCTAAACTGCACTTGAAAATGGACAAGGATGAACCATGTTTTATGTGGCTGGGGAATCTGTTACATAGCAGCGGTATGTTCTGTGAAATATACCTGTCCCTGCAAACTGCTCTGTTGATGTTACAGAAGAAGTTTAGATTCCCCAGACAGAATATATCTGGTACCATTTGACTTGCTGATGTGCAGTAAATACATCAGTAATGGGATGGAGGTTGCCTTTTATGGAAGATGGCAGATGGGTACTGACTTTTCTATGCAGTTGTTACGCTGCTGGTAAAGTTGGAAATGAATGCAATAGTCCTCTCACTTGGGTTCATTTGCTGTTGATTGTTGGGACTTCTGCACAGATCTTCTACAAGTTTAAATAGATTTGCCATTGAGAAGTCCTTAAAGACTGTTATTTGATGATGGAATGGTACAACTGAATCTACAAAGAAAATGACTGACTCGTGGTTAGACTTAACCAGGGATGAGGCGATGTGGGGCAGGGTACAGGCAGTAGCTAGATCAGCCAAGGATATTACATCCTGTAGTGGGTAGTTTTACAATTCTCTATAGATCATTGGCATTAACAGAGCCTAGAAGATGCTGAGCATATCCATTTTTAGAGGTGTAAGTGTGCCACCAAATATTTGGGTAATTGAAATCCCCCTACCAGGAAGGTATTTGGTTCAATATGTAACCCCTCAGTGGTGTTAAGGTAATTTCTATGATCTTTAGGCAACACTAAAGGGGATCTCTAGCAAGCAAAGAAATAATGGTTGGATTTGTTAACTGCGTCATATAACTAAATGACTAAAGCAACAATAACCAAGATGTATTTCTTCTATAAAAGTCATACAGATGTGTCCACCTGCACATTATACAGTGATTAAGTATTACAATATTTACAACATACACAGATTGCTAAAAACAAGTACAAAATAAGAATTGAAAAAGTGTAATATCAACATGGTATACTGGTGCAATACATCAGACAGAGCTTTGCCCATAGTCCTTAAAACAGTTGCATTTATAGAATCATAGATTTGTAGATATTCCAAGGCCACTGAGTCTCATAACAGTTTTTGTCTTGCCAGCACTCTCCATTCTTCCCTCAGGCAGCACTTCCTTTCTCCAGGTGGTCCATACCCTTCAATCCTGGAGTATATTTGTGGATACCCATCCAGTCAGATGATATTGAGTCACACTGTTTACATGAAAGGGAAGTTTATTAGAGAGGTTTGGAAGGTGCTGAGTTATAAACCTCTGTCCATCATGTTTTATTTATCTGTTGGTGAAGATTTGTGTACCTGGTTCTCATATTTGTGGAGATATTGGACTTTTGAAGAAAGAAGAGGTCTGGGACAATTGGGTCTCTAATGGCACAGTGCACATGAGAGAGAACTCCTTTCAAAAGTGTGCAAGACACTTAATAAAGGGCCTTTGTAGCGCAGGATCTTTAGGCTTGTTTAGGATATTTCTAATTGTTTGATACGTTTACTCAGATACATCTCAAAGGGAGAGTTGTACTCAATAATTGGCCTGATTAATGCTGAATATAAAGGAGTGACCACCTCTTTAGACCTTGATGATATTCCTTTGGCAGTTAGCAAAGCTAAATACAAGGATTTCTTGACAACTCAAATAGCAAAAAACTCGAAGTTGCCACGACTTGTAAAACTCAACTTTAATATAAATTGTGAGCGCTTTCGCAGTGTATAATTCTGCTTCATCATACATACATACATACATATATACAAATATTTCACACATGGGCATTATTACTCTTCTAGCTTGCCAATATACTAGAACACTTGTTCCCATAATAAGTATCCAGGCTGTTCTTAAAAATATCTAAACTAGTACTTGCTTTAATATAATTTGGTAGTCTGTTCCATGCATCAGCTACTCTGTCAGAGAACCAATTAGTACACTTCTCATTCCTATAGAATCTTCTACATCAGTTGTCTGATGATTCTCTAGTACATTTTGATAACCCCAAACATTCCCAGAGGTTGTTGTCACTAAATGCCCTATATACCTGAATAAGATCTCCTCTTAGATATCTGTAAGAGACACTGTATGAGTTCAGATATTTTAGTCTTTCATAATAACTTACATTTTCACATCCTTGGATGCCCTTGGTATATTTCTGTTGTACTCAATCCAGTTTACTCATGCTTGTTTTCTTATAGGTTTTCCATATTGTTATTCCATTCTCAAGTTTGGGTCTATTGTAACTAACAAACAATGACTTCATTATTTTTGATTTCTTAGACTTTATAAATCTTATTATACAACCTATAATTCTATAACGATCATTAACCAATTGGTTGATATGATTAGAAAAACTCATAGCTGAATCTACTCATATACCCAGGCCCTTAAATGAGTATACAGTTTCAATCACTGTATGCTGTATTAAATATTCACCTTTCAATTTATGCCTACCAAATTTCATATGCCTAGTTTTTGATGTATTTATCAGCATATTATTCTCCTGTGCCCAAATGGTCAATTTAGTCAAGTTACTTTCCAGACAAGTCTTATCTGTAACACATGTAATCAGTTTACCCAATTTCAGGTCGTCTGCATATAGACTGTAGAACACCTCAGACGAAAAAGTTAGGTCTGAAAGATACAATCTAAACAAATAAGGGCCTAGGACAGAGCCCTGTGGGACACTCTGACTGTAACCAAGGATTTTGCCTGTCCAGTTGCTGTATGATACTTGCCATGTCCTATTTGTATGTCATGCAGCTATCCATATTATCAAGAGTACATCAATACCTAGTTTTTCCAATTTATTGATCAGTGTTATGTGTATGACCATGTCAAATGCTGAAGTTAAATCTATATAAATTACAAGACAGCACAATTTTCATTCATAGCTGTTATTATATTGTTATAGATCATCATGTTACAGGTGGTAATGGATCTGTTTTCAACATATGCATGCTGATATATGGTCTCAAGTCCCAACCTATCCAGTAATCATCAGACTAATGTAAAACAAAACAAGCAAATACAATTTAAAAAGCATATGACCCAATCAAATTCTCAAGTTAAAATCACATGATACAAATCATTCATTCATTCTTTTTTGTCAATCAGGAAGTCTTAACATAACCAATAAAATCACTTATACAAACCCAGCCTCCAAAAGTTAGTGACATGACTGGTATTTCAGCAATCAATCACGTAATAGAGATAAACACCAATAAAATAATTTCTAGATGCCAAGCCCCCAGAAATAATGCTGTAATGGGCGTGATTTCAAAACAAGCTTAATGAAACCAATTCTTCAGAGTCATGAGACTTCATGACAATAATGCTGATTTCGAGGAAGCTTTCTCTAGTCTTAAAGCTGAGTTGCTAGATAGGGGCTACAGCACCTTAAAAGTTGAAAGTTGTATAGCTGAAGTTTTGAAAAGTAGGAAGTATAAGGCTGAGACCCTACTTTTCTAGGAGAAATAATGAGATTTGGCATGTGTCTACAAGCTCTGATAGGAGCAGACCTCTTCTTACATTTTCTAATGATGTAAATATTGTCTGCGATATGTTTAGGAAGCATTGGTCTATTTTATTAGCTGATCCAGATATTAGGAATGCTATAGATGCACAACCCAAATTTACTTTTAGAAATAATCTATCTTTAAAATGGCAGTTGTGTTATAAAAATCAGAAGAAAGACATATCCTGTTTCAGAACGTAAAGGCACATTTAAGTGTAACTCGCCCTCAGAGTGTAACTATATTTTAACTTGTACATCTTATATACATAAAACAAATGGCTTTGAGATTATATAGGATTTTTTGCTAACTATTGGACTAAAAATGCCATTTATTATTCATCTTATTCCTTCTGTAATACATTCTATATTGGTAAAACAAACAAAATTTTTAAGGATAGAATTTTAGAGCATCATAATGATATATTGAAGGGAAAGAGAGGAACGCTTTAGCAAAACATGTACTGGAATGTGGGGTACAACACACTTTTAAGTTTTTTTGTACTGGAAATTGTTTATGTTAATGAGAGAGAAGGTCACTTGAAAAATAAAACTGAATGTGCGAAACAGGAATGGATTCTACTTTTAAAAGCATTTGACGAACCAGGATTGAATGAAAGGGTTTCACTGTTAGCCTATTATAGATCCTCATAAAATATAAAATGTAGTTATCAAAAATCTTGTTGGACTTGTCCCCAACAGTCTGGTTTTATGAAGGGTTGATCCTGTCTATTTAATCTGGTAAATTTCTTTGAAATGGTTACAGAGGCTGTTGATGGTGGCAATGTAGTACACACTGTGTAGCTTGATGTGGCTAAGGCCTTTGATAACATTCCTAATGTTGGCATCATATAAATAGTAAATGATTTAGAAATTGATTAATATAGGATAAGATTGACCAATGGACAGAAACCACACAGTATGAGTTGAAGGCACCATATCAGAAAGTATGAAAGTAACCAAGCAGAGAGCGAAGACCACTGGCTAACAAAGTCTGCAGATGATTGTAACTTGGGGGTTGTTGTTAAGTCACCCTATGACACTCAAACCCTCCAGAATGAACTCACTCTAGTAAACTCTTGGTACACTAAAAAAATGGGCTCAGACTAAATGATAAAAAGTTTAGTATCATCACTTTGGGTAGATAACCTGCCATGTCATCATACTGTCTAGACAGCAAACCTCTACAAAATGAAAATGTAGTTAGGGACCTAGATACTTGGGTTGCAAGCTCCCTCTCTTTTGATCTTCATGTAACAACAGTTGTCATGAAATCCAGGAATTAAAGCAGGAGCTGCTGAGTAAGAGCATGGGATATAACAAGCGAACAAACCAAATAGCAAAAAACTCAAAACTGCCACCACTTGTAAAACTCGACTTTTATATAAATGGTGTGTGCTTTTGCAGTGTATAATACTGCTTCATCCAACAGGTTCTGTGAAAACTTCACCCCCCCCGTCCACACTACAAGCACCCCATGACATCCCTATCACCTTGAATTTCTAAAGAACAGATCATAAATGCCCTCTCTAAGGCCAAAGACACAGCATGTATGGAACCTGATAACATCCCAGGTTGCATCCTATATAGGCTCAAACAAAAATTAGCAACACCACTGGTTACTCTTTTCAATCACAGTCTAAGCTCTGGCTTCATCCCAGCTGAATGGAAAATGGTCACTGTTATCCCCTTGCACAAAGGTGGTGATTCCACTGACCCCGGAACTACAGACCTATTAGCCTGACCCTGACTAGCCTTATCTGCAAGGTCATGGAGCGAATCATCATGGACCTTATCAACAAATATATAGGTAATCTCCAAACACTTGACCCTACTCAGTTTGTATTTGTCAAAGGGAGATCATGCCTGTTAAACCTGGTGGACTTCTTTGAGACAGTCACCTAGGCCCTGGAAGAGGGGAATTCTATGCATACACCCTACCTAGACTTAGCCAAGTCTTTTGACACTATCTCCTACTCAAGCATCATTGATAAACTCACCCAGCTTAGGTACCAACCCTTATATCATTAGATGGTTTGCTAATTGGCTCACTGATAGAATCCATGTAATCAAAATAGGGTAATCCACCTCCAACAGCCAACCTGTAGCCAAATGTGTTCCACAGGGATCAGTCCTGGGACCTCTACTGCTTGGAATCTATTTCTCCAAAGTACAAGCTAAAACTAAAGATCTATGGCTGACAAAGTTTGCTGATGACTGCAAACTGGGAGTGGTCATAGAATCTCCAAATGATATCAACATCCTACACAAACAAATGATTGATGCCAAAGTCATGGCCTTAAAAAAATGTATTATTATCCCTTTTGGTAAGTGAGATGTTCCTGCTAACTACCACATCAAAAACTTCCAACTGAACAAATCACTGAACTTGTGATCTGATTTCTCTTGGATTCTAGAATTTGCTTAATACTAGTGACCTTTTTGTAACACAAAAATGGTTTGTCACCTAAACTCTTGACTGATTCTGTACTGTCCATTATTACCTTCCAGTGTCCCATGAGTCACTCTAAGGGTTACATCTCACAGTGTTACAAATAATGGATATACGAATTTGGTGGGATGAAAGATCATGAGTTTGATTTTGTTGGGATTAAGTATGAGTTGTGAGTTAGCCAGCCATGATTCAATTTCAGTGATGGAATTTTGAGTTATGTCTTGTAGTTGTTGGGTGGTAGATGCTGCACATATAAGTGAAGCCGTCAGCATATTGGATAGTTGAATCTAGTGGGCAGACAGTACTGAGGTCATTAGTAAAGATGCTGAAAAGAAAGGGGCCAAATATGGAGGCTTGTAGGACACCAAGTGTGACTGGGCATAGGGAGGAGTGGTCTTGTAGCCACCTTACTGCTTGTTGACGGTTTGTTGGATAACTTTAGAACCAGGAGATAGTGGAAGGGCTGAGGTTAAGGTTAGTGAGCACAGTCAGTAACTTGCAATGGGAGACTGTGTCGAAGGCTTTCGACACATCAAGAAATACTGTTGAAACTACCTTTCCTTCATTTCTAGAATGGTTTATGGTATTGATAAAGCTGAGAAGTGCAGTAGTGGCGCTATGATAGAGTCTGAAACCATGCTGGGATTTGACTAGTAGGTTATTGTTTGTAAGGTAATGGAGAAGTTGAGAATGAATGCATCATTCTAAAAGTTTTGATAGAGGGGATAGGATGGCAATGGATCTATACTTAGTAAGTTTGGTAGACTATCCACCTTTGTGGAGAGGGATTATGTGTGAGATTTTTCATATTGATGGGACATATTGTTCTGCAATAAACCGGTTAATCAGTATTAATATGGGGTAGGATGTTCCTTCGGCTGCTATTTCTTCGCTATGTTGGCAGTATTAGCATGGGGTCAATTGTTAAACTTAAAGATTTTTGTTGCTGAGAGAGAGGTGGAGTTACTTACCAGTGTAAAATATAATGCTTTAATGTGGAAAATAGTAGCTGTGCAGTTCTGAAAAGCATAACTATGGATTTCAGATTATTTAAGGTCAATTGCCTGCCAATCAGCCAGCCCAATTTCATATCATGCTGAAGTGGTTTTGCAAGGTATGTGTATCTTATGGGCCCAGCTAATTTATTTAGCTATATAAGAAAAACTCATTATGTAAAACCAGCACATTAATAACTTGTTTCTCCAGTTTAAATTTAAATGCATTTCTCTCTGCAAATGGAGTTAATGATAGTAAAATACACAGGTCAGTGGCATTAACAATAGTGATATGGGTGTAAATATCTTCAGTCATAAAAATGAAATGGAAACTATTCTACTCCTTTAGCATTTTTTAAATTTCATAAAATATGGTTATTTTACCTGGGGATCTATGCATTACTTTTTTTCTCCTTTCTTCTTCACTTTGTTGTCAGTCCCCTCTATGCAGGTGCACGCACAGTTATAAAAACAATGCAGGGCTATTCATTAGCTTGTGTACCATAACCAACAGTGTGTAAACTGGATTTCAAGCATGTTGATGAGTGTCAGTATTCAATAAATACTGTATGGCATTGCTTTTTTGAAGGCTGTGCATCAAAAGGAAGGTGGAGATACTACATTTTATACCAGCAACAACTCATGGCATTCTGGGATTTGTAGTACTATGCAATTATTATTTTGCTGTTGTTGTTTTCATGTCTGTCCACAATGATGTCAGATACACAGTAAGCAGTTACATGCTCAGAAAGAAGTTATTGCTAGACTTACTGTGATTTTGAGATTAAAGTGACTGATTGTTTGTGATTTTTTTTAGGAATGCAATTCCCATGAAAATGAAGACTCAGGAGAATGCCAAGGGTTGTCTTTGCCCAGGTCTGATTATTAATATAAAACTTTGGTGCAAAGTTGCTGTGAGCTAGTTGTTCTGAAATAATATATTATACATTTCATAGGCTCATAGGAAGTTACTAGGCTAATGGCCCTAGAGCCTTTTTACGCATAGCTATTCATGCCCAAATTTTACCCAATTAGCAGTGCCCACAGGGTAGAATGGCTTTAGTATATGTCTGTGTCTCAGGGCATCTACAAACTGCCCCTGAAATAAGGGCCACAAATAACAAGCCAGGGTTGAATTTCTGATTTCCCATCCATTGGTAAAAATTACGTTTAAATAGCTTAAAGGAGAGCTCGTTTTCACATGAATGGGGACTCTGTGCAAGAGAAGGGGTAATCTCTGAGACACATAGCTGTCCTTCCAACATGTTTTGTTTATGTCACAGACAAGATTTAGATCCTTAGATCAGGTAATTCTGGTGCTGCTTGTTTTACGAATGTGTAGCAGATCCAGCAGGGCTAGATTGGAGAAAGTCTTGTAGGTTAGGCATAGATCACCCCTCAGAAGGCTGAGTACAGGGCTGTGGCTTTGAGGCGGTCCACATAGGACATATTATTTACACCCTGTATTCTTTTAGTGAGGTACCTCTTTGGCCTCTCCAGTAGTTGCAAATACCTGGTCAGGTACATGCTGAAGCGTGTATTGCAATCAATTATTGGTCTAATGAGGGCTGAGTATAGCGGGACTATGATCTCCTTAGATCTGAATACCATGCTCTTACTTAGAACTTGCATCATGTAGAAGGATTTTCTTACTTCCATGGACAAATAGTGATCAAAGTTCAGGTTACTGTCAACCTGAGTTCCCAAGTCCCTTTTAGGGGAGTGTTATCAAGATTGTAATTTGTAGGGAAGGTTGTCTTCCCAAAGGATATAACTGCATTTTTTTTGCACTGAGTTTTAGGCCATGGGTCTGCCACCAGTTATTAATCTGTGTCAGACCCTCCTAGAGGATATCTACATCTTTAGGTGATTCAGTGATTGCACCAAACTTGTAGTCATCAGCAAATTTGGTCAACAAAAGGCTCTCTACATTTATCTTAACTTCAGAAAAGTATATTCCCAACAGGAGAGGTCCCAATACTGAACACTGTCAGACATTATTAGTAACAAATCTCTTGGTGGAGGTGGATTCCCCCACTCTAACTTTATGTGTCCATCTGTGAGCCATCTGGCTATCAATCAGGTGACACAGGTATTTATGCCTAAATTTGTCAGTTTGTCTATAAAACCAAGTGAGGTATTGTGTCAAATGCCTTTGCCAGGTCAAGGTAGGCAGTATGTACCATTTTGACCTTGTACATGGCTTTATTGCCCTTCTTGAAGAAGTCCACCAAGTTTAGTAAGCATGACCTGCTCTTGATGAAACAGTACTGGGGTGGATCCAGTGTTTGAAGATTTCCTATATCTTTGTTTATTAGGTCCATTATTATTCTTTCCATGGCCCTGCATATAAGACCAGTCAAATGTACGGGTCTGTAGTTCCCTGGGTCTGTTGATGATCTGCCTTTGTGTAGAGGGATGACTGTTGCAGTCCTCCATTCCCTAGGGGTGAAGCATGTCTGAGGTTGTGGTTGAACAGAGATTCTAGTGGGTGATGTTTCAAGCTATTTAGCAGGTATCCTGAAATATTATTAGGACCCACTGATGCAGTGTTTTTGCTCTGGAGAGTGCAGTGAGTACTTGTTCTTTAGTGATAGTTTGGGGGGGGGGTATTTCCTTGGGAGAAACTAGGGATTTCAGGGAGGTGGAACTGGAGATAAATTTATTGGCCAGCAAATTTGTAATATCCTCTGGTTCTGTATAGGAAGTTCTGTTTACTATTAGTTCAGCACACTGTTGGGCGTTCCCTTTAAGGCTGCATACATAACTGAAAAATGCCTTATGGTTATCCTTAGCTTGTGAGGCTATTTTTGCCTCAAAGTTTGCTGTGGTGGATTTGATTAGTCCCCTGAGTTGCTTGTTGAGACTGATGAGGGAGCTTTTTTGTCTTTTGGGCATAGCCCTTCCTATTTTTGGATAGGTGTTTCTTCTTTTGTTGTGCAACCTATTTATACTTGAGGTCCACCAAGGATGCTTGTTTTTGGACTTTGTTTTGGTTTAACTACTGTTTCTCTACAGTTATTCACATATTTATTGTTGCACTCTTCAAAGTCACATATTTGTATTTATAAATCCACTCTGTTCAGTACACAGAGCTAGACTTAAATGGCTTTATTTATTTTTCACACAGTGACAGTGGTGCATAATCTCACTGAAGGAAGCAGGCTGTCACATTGATGTACATAGACACACAGTAATATGGCATACCCTATTATTTTGTCACCTTAAACATATACCTATACACACCTGGAAATGATGTTTTGAGTTCTCAGACCAAAATTGTTATGCCTCAGCAGGAAAGGAGAAGGTAGTGCCTAATATGAGCTAAAACAAATAATGGTGCCCTGAAGGTTCAACTGCAGTTTGAGGACTTTGTTGAGTTCTGTGGTTTAGGAGTCTGTTTGAGAACTGAATAGTTGCTGCAAAGTGCTGTACACTTTCAGATCTACCAGTATTTAAGCTGTAAGGCTTACCATTTGATTAATGTAAGTACTGGGGAGACTAGAAGAGGGCCTATTTAAATTTTTTTAATTTTCAGGATTCATTTGAAAGATACTTGGTTTCTTCAGTTGCCTGCAGAAAATCTCCTTTTGAAGATTCAGTCAGGAAAGGGAGTTGTTTGAAACATGGTAGGTAAGGTTGTGTGTTGCTGTACCTGGTAGAGAACAGCTGTTCACTTATGCTTGTGAAAGGATAGTCCAGTGCAGTCCAGTCCAGCTGTTAGAAGACAGGGAGCTGAGCGGTATCCTCTTTTGGGGGAAGGGGAGTGTTATTTCATACCGAAAGGCTTACAGTTGTCTTGTGTTTCAACACTGACGTTATTAAGGAGAAAATGTCTGGGACTTTTTGGTAGAATCTCATGATATTTTCTTCACAGGGGAATGAATCTAAAATGTGGCATCAATTAAATATTTATTAGTATTACACCATTCAAAGTCTTCTTTGGTGATGCTATTTGTCTTTGCGTTTTTGTTTGCGATATTTTAAAATAGACTTGTTATTGTTTATTTACTTTGTAATAGTTATAATAAAATTGGATATGTATTGTGTTTTTACTGGAACTGTTTCTTCCTTCTTTTTAAGTTTAGCTAATTTTCTGCTTTGCTCCTTTTTGTTTGTTTTGCCTTCTGGTTTAGGGCTAGTGGTAGAAGATGAATATACTGGTGGTGCAGCGGTAGCATTGTTGCCTCACAGCAAGAGGTTCTCCTGTTTGATTCTCGGCTGAAGTGCCTTCTGTGTGGAGTCAGCATGTCCTCCCTGTGGTTGGGTGGGCGTTCAAAAGACATACGTAAATGGGCGTGCCTTCGTTGAAGGTTGAACATTGAGCTGGCACCTTGGTGTTCGTGAAAATCTGTTGCCAATCATTAGCGGACTGGAGTTCTGCTGTGGCGGCCCCTAACTGGGAAAAGCTGAAAGACAGCAACAACTTTGTACTCAAAAGATATTAACATTTTTTCCTTAAATTTCTTTGCTTCTTTCATATGAAGGCTGTGTAGAGTGATGAGTGTGAAATCATTTGACAGTGGTCATGGTTTTTTAAGTGGAAATGGAATGTTAGACTAGAATTTGGTTTTGTAGTTATCTCCATACTGCATGTATTTAAGACAACTTTTGAAATGATGACTTGTTCCAGTGTGGAAGTCCTTGAACACTATGCTATATGCAGTGCATCAGGTTCTAATACCTGAGATATCACACTGATTCATTAAAACCTGTGCATTTCCAGAAGATGGGTCAGGGAACAGGATGAATTTTTGTAAAGCTCCTGTACTCTGTTTGTAATTGGGTCAGCCATTCTGGCCAGATAGGGACGTATGTGATTTAATATCTGTTTGAACAGACTTCCCCTTGTAGCTGCCTGCATGCTACAGTCCTTTGTTACCACTTGTTAATGGAGGTTTATGTAGTAGTAGGCTGAATCTCCTAAGTTCTTAAAGTAGAAGGTGTTGGGTGTGAAATAGTTCTTTCACCATGCCGTCATGGTCTCATAAGTGAAACACGGGATGTGGAATTGCCCAGGATTATATTGTTTTTGGAGCATCCCTTGTGAGAAGAGATGTATAGTTGATTTTAACATGATAGTCAAGTTTATCCACATAAAAAGTATTGCAGTCCCCCTTTTTAAATCATGTGATTTTTCTTGTCTAAAACAGTCTTGGGGGTGTTAAAAGAGGCAGTATGCAGGAGTGACTAAGTTCTTAGATTGCACTGCTGGAATCTTGGGTTTGAATTTCATCATCTTTCACTGGGATACTTTATGACTCCTAACAAATCCCTTAAATTCCCTGTACTCATCGAACATCTCTATAAAAGAAACATGAATATTCCAGTGGAAGCACCTAGATGTCAAAATGCAAAATGAATGCAAAAGCTGAAGTTGGGTGAATGTGTACTTTAATTTAATTTACTTTGTATTTTCTTTCCATCAGTGAAAACTGGACATCCTCTACTCTGGGTTTCATACAAAGGGCAAAATAATTTGCATTCTTTTGTGTGTATGTGTGTACGTGTGTGTGTGTGTGTGTGTGTGTGTGTGTGTGTGTGTGTGTGTGTGTGTGTGTGTGTGTGTGTGTGTGCGTGTGTGTGTGTGCGTGTGTGTGCGTGTGTGTGAAAATATTCAAATAAACACCAACAAAACTCAAGGGGACACAGCAGATTAGTTTGCCAGCTGATCCATTTATTATATACCCTTTTATCTTTTTCTGATGTTTATTCTTCTCTAGTTAAGTGCGTCGTGCTGACTTTTTTTACAGGTCAACAACACATTTTCTGTCAAATTAAATAAGAATATTTTCACACAAAAAATAATTTGCATTATCTTGAATAGATTTTGTTATGTCCTTTGTAAATGTATTAAAATCAATAATACTGGAGGATCCCACTTCCAATGTTGTACCAGACTGCCTTCTCTTATGGGATTATTCAAACAAAGTGACATTTGTTTATATCACCTTGAACAGCACTGTCTGCATCTTTCCAAACTTAGTATCACCCTAGTATAGACATGGCTTCCTATCTGCAGTGCAGCAGAGGACAGACGGTCATGATCATAAGTGCTGCCATGTTCCCTCTCACTACTCTAGCAATGTTAGTTACCTTAAACTCAGCAATCTGGCACAAAACAGAATTCAGAATTTATTGGAATAACTGCACCCTGGTTCATTTTGTTGAGCCACAGTTCATTTTGGTTTGGTGAGAAGGAAAACAGAAAATGTGGGTAACTATATCACTCAATACAAATGCAGCTTCCCTTTTCCACTTCAGTAGAGGGCAAGAAATATGCTCTGGAAATAAGCAGCTACCTTAAATACAGGAGTCTGTCACAAAACAGGGTTGGTTGTAATTGTACTATAGCTAATTTTATTGTGCCACAACTCATTTTGGCTCTGTTCAAAAAGAAGGCAGACAATATGGATAATAACACTGAGTTGTTTTAGAGAATCTTTTAAATCTAGAAGTGAAATATTGAAAGGAGTCAACATTGTACTTTTAAGATGTCACTGTGGAATATATGCGTTTTGTAACAACGCTATATGCTGTGTGTGCAACTGGAAAACAAATGCATATATCTAGGGAGGGATTTTCAGATGAGCTTCATTGTTGTTAGCTATTTCTGTGAATAACGTAGATACAAATTCTGTCACTTATTTGTTGGACTTGATCTCAGTCTGTGCAAGTTTGATGAGCTACAGCTGTATGCCTTTCCGAGTTATCCTCAGTGTGCTAACTAACCAAGTTCCAGTCCTGGAGAGCTTGCAGGCAGCCGTGTGGATGACTTTTCCCTCAGAAGTAGCTCCTCTCAGTGTAAATGGGCAGAGGCAGCACTTTGGATATGGAGTAGTTGGATGAAGACATTGTCAGGACTGAACCAGGATGTTTAGTATTATAGAACCACAAGGAAACCACAGGAAACACCAACTCAAAAATACAAGCAGCAGCTCAGCCAGGAAAGTAAACCAAACAACAAAAGGAGATGAATGGATAAAATTTATTGCACACAGCTCCAAGGATTTATTGCTTTTGTAAAAACTTCATCAGAATCACTAAAACACAGTACAGCACCACATATATATATATACTCTACCCTCAAATGCATATCCAATGAATTTGCACCCTCAATTAGAGCCCAAAAGGTACTTTATAGCAACAGACAATGTTAAATGCCCAACATTCAAATAGAAATACATTGATACAAACACCATAAAATATATATATATATATATATATATATATATATATATATATATATATGGTTTTCCCAAATCCAACACATAATCCTACACATAATCCTAAACTACAAATTGGGAAGTTACTTTATACAATATAAGATTTTAATTTGAGCACACTGGCTATAGATAAATTGTCATTGAGACCTGGGTGGACCGTGGCCTGTATATATATATATATATATATATATATATATATATATTTTTTTTTTATGGTGTTTGTGTCAATGTATTTCTATTTGAATGTTGGGCATTTAACATCATGTGTTGCTTTAAAGTACCTTTTGGGCTCTAACTGAGGGAGAGAATTCACTGGATATGCATTTGAGGGTGGGGTATATATATATATGTGTGTGGTGTACTCTGTTTTAGTGATTCTGATGAAGTTTTTATGAAAGTGCTAAATCCTAGGAGCTGTGTGCAATACATTTTATCCGTTCATCTCCTTTCGTTGTTTGGTTTACTTTCCTGGTTGAGCTGCTGCATGTTTAGTATTATGAAGAGCTGGGGTAGAGGAGTTTTGAAAGTCTGTGTTTTGTTATGTATAGTAATGAGTGTTATTTCCCATTCTGAAAAAAAATGATTGGGCATAAACTACCATGAACAAAAGAAAGGCTGTAGTTTTCATTTGTTAGCCAAGTTTGAGCAGTGTTGACATTTCTATTTATTTAGCACTTAGCATGTCACAGTGTGTATATGTTCCAGTATAATTTGGAATCCCATTAATAATGCTCCACCTGTAGTATTTTTTTTTGACAATTACCCCATGCAGTTACTTTTAGGAAACTGCTGAAGCGTTGCCTCTAAGAATTGTTTTTGTTCTACTTGAGCAGTTTGTGTATGCTTGCTACTTCTAATCAGCACCTTGAAATCTATGAATTATTTATACGCTGTAAATTATCCCTGAGAGTCATCTGTCTTGCATGCTTTTGTTACACCTTTGATATACTTGCTGCTTCACTGGAATCATTATGAACATGAGCTGTCTTCATATAAGGTGAATTCAGTGAGCCAAATGTTATTACCTACACAAATAAACTCTAATGAAATGCTTAGTCACTGCTGTGTGATCTTCACAGGGAACTCTGAACTGTAATCTAGTTTGCTGGTGGACAGGCAGTGAGTTGTCATGAAACCTTACAACAGTTTTAGCAAGCTCATTTCTTATTCTTATGAGGGCAGAACAGTTTCTAGAGTAAAGTCAGGAAGAAGGACTTTTTTTAACATTTACGCTTATTTCCTTCCTATGGCACAGGTGGTTAAAAGGACCCACTTGTTTCCCCACCCCCTTTTTGATGTTAGAATAAAATTCTCCATACTAGGAATACAAAATGTTAAGGAAATGTGCTGATAGTGGTCTAAGGAGAGTGAACACAGAACTTGTTATATCCTGCGAGGAATGTTAGATACTAAACAGAGCATTCAGTTCAAGACAATTTTTAAGTTAAGCAGAGAGGCATATCTGTATGTTTTAATTGTGCTTCAGGTCATGGTTTATTTTAATTCAGATGCATTAGACAGAGTTTGATGATATGGCTTGGATTTGTAGTATATGGAGGTTTGTTCTGTTTCTCGGATAACCCCTTTTTCTTTGAAGCTGAATAGCAGGCTTTAAATAGATGAAACTGGTTTGAAAAGACCAGCCAAATGAATAAGGGTGTGTGCATGTGGTTTTTCTGTTGACTGTAGTGTACTATTAAAGACTTCGTCTTAGTGACCAGCAGTGGGAACAGACTGGAGACCAGCCTAAATTGTTCAATTTTGTTTGTATGTGTTTTTAAAGTCTTTATATCTTGAAACATTATTTATCTTTCTGCTTTGGTTTAAAACACAGAATCCTATTCTTATGACGTCTGTACACTTTGGCAAAAGCAGATATCTGTTAAATTCTAGCAGAAATAGTTAAATGCTCCAGCCATGTCACAAATGCAATTTGTGTGACTTAAATATTGTGGCAATCTACTGGACTTGTGTTTTAAAGGTGTAGAGTTTGGGCAATGAATACGTCTGAAAAGAGCAACACATTGCAGAACATGGCTCACAGGACAACCGAAGGTGTACTTTGGGGAAAAGTCCTCTTGTCATGTGGCAGAATTCTAAGGCTGTTTATTCCTGGCATATTCAGAAAGTAAAACTGGTTCACCCAGAAGAATTTTAATTTCATTTTTTTCCAAGTGTTGTGTTCAAAATCTTTCTGTAGTTTGGTATAACAAAAATAATAACAATGTAAAGTGCCTCCTCATATAATGTACAGAATTGGTTGGTGTCTCAAATGTGCAACTGCTTACGCACTAAAATCGACTGTTGGTAAAGGGTATGCCAGGTTGGATGAGGCTGCATTGCTACAGCTGCTACATAAACTTACTAGGTAATTAGCATGCACTCTGTTAGCAAGCTCTCTGCCTCCAGATTTGCTTTTAGGTATCTTAGTGTCAGAGCTTTACTTAATCATCTTCTGACTAATTTCTGTTAGACCTCACTTCTGGCAGTATCATCGTGGATTTGCTTCAGGTGAAGTCCAGCGTATCATAGCAATTTCACTTTGTTACAGATCTGACTGAGTACAGGTCAGATTCCTGTCCAGTGCTTATGCTTTTGTTTCATTTCAGTAGGAAACAAAATTTGTTTCGAGAAAGATATACTGGTGGAAGGTGGAGTATAGTATTTGGTTGTGATTTTCTTCTGCTGTTGTTCACATTGGAGTAATATTGTAAGTTAATATTTAGTACTATTTTTTTGAAGAAGAACTGAATTATATGTTGCATGACACCAAACAATCCCAGCCTGGTAGTGAAATGAAGCTGCGTCGACAGACTGAAAATATATTAGTACTCAGCCCTAAACTTTAATTAATCACTGAGAAAGCATTCCATGTTCAGTATCCAAAATGTTTTTTACTAAACACTGTAAGAAACTTTCCACCAGGTGTTCTCAGTGGAATAACTATACAAAAATGCTCCCCAGATTTGAAACAATATGAACCTAGTACTGGTATTAACTGTTACTGCACTTAAACTTAAAACTTAAACTTAAACTTAAAAAAATAATAAAACACAAAGCTGTCTACTCGAGTATAGTATTTGGTTGTGATTTTTTAAGAACTCCAAATTCAACATATCCTAGACTGGATTTTTTACTTGATTTACTAAGTTTAAGAGATTTATTTGAGTAGACAGCCTTGTATTTTATTATTTTTAAGTTTAAATGTTAAGTTTTAAGTTTAAGTTTATTAACAGTTAATACCATTACTACGTACTCTGTGGATTTTGTCTTGTTGTCAAAATGTTTTTACTCCTACAGCTGCACTTCAAGAGTTGACTGCTACCATACAGTCTGCCATAGTCTGCTGTTTAGACACAGATTTTGGAGAGTTTTGTCTTTTAGCAGATTAATAACCTTCAGGGCCATTTTATAGGGTTATTGACTGTCTGAATCATCACTTTATTTTCTTCCATGTTATTTAACTGTGCATTGTCATACTACCATCATTTTAAGCTTTTATTAAGAATATTGGTATTTGCTGCATATTGCTGACTTTGGTTAGACAATGGGGTTTGGTCACTTGAAGATAGAGGGGTACAGTAGCTGATGGCATAATCTTGTTATCAGAAAAGGAGGGCAATTGTTTCCCAGCCCTCTGCTGTCCATTAGCAGATCCCTAGACTTGCATACTTTTCGATGGCAAATTTGAATGGTTTAATGTCCAGCTATAGGTGGCAAACCAGACAGTCAGGCTAGTTTATTTATTTATTTTATGTTTATTTACTGGAATAGTCAGAATGGGTGGGTAACCCATTTTCAGTGGAGGCCCTGGCAGGAAAGCCCCACTACGTACAGAGAATACATAATCTATGACTCTACAGACATTAAGATGAGACAAGCAAAATAACCACAGAGAATACATAATATAAGAGAATACAACCTTATGTTGAGCCAATAAAAAAGTTCCATAAGTTACATTGAATACAAGTGTAATATAAGAAAATACAAACATATTTTGAGATGACCAACTTTAGCTCCTTGGTTAATAATACTCATAAATGTGTTAAAAATCATAGTATTAGAGAAACAACACTCCACTTGTGTACAACGAATATTATAATATTTAGAGTCACATAGTTAGATATATGTTTTACTTGTTGAAAATAGGAGTAAGAGATATAAGGGTAACTTAGTAAATTTAAGCTCCATTATTAGAATTTCTCAGGAAGGATTAGACAGAGACAGTGTTCAGTTGGGATTTAGACAAGAGCACAGCCAGGAGGTAGATAGGTGGGATTTGAGAAGTGTTTTAAATTTTGGGGGGTTAGCAGCGGTTAGTATAGCTTGGGGGGTTAGATTCCATGTCCTGGAGATTTGATTGGAATAGAGACACTCTCCACAGTAGTTGTTGACTTGTAACAGAAGCTTATTGGAAGATCTGAGTTGCTTTGGATTAGATTGGGGTTTAAATAGATCTTGTAGAGCTGGACATATTTCAGGTTGATATACTATGTTGTGGGCTGTTGTAAGTTGGATGAGTGTAAGGTGGTTGGGTAATTCCAGCCGGTTTAGTTGTTGTAAGGTATTACAGTGATGTGATCTGTATGGAGAGTTAATAGCAAATCTAGCAATCTTGTTATTGCAAGCATCTAGTTTAGCTAGATCGGTTTTCTTCAGGTTGATGAAGATGGCAGAGGCATAGAGGAAGGGGGGCAGTAAATTATAGATTGTTTAGTGAAGCCAGTGAGATATGGTTTAGATCTGTAGAGAGAGCCTAGTTTTATGTGTACTTTCTTTATAGCAGTTCACAGATGCTTATCAAATTTCATGTTGTTATCAATTGTGATGCCAAGTAGCTTGCTGTGAGGAACTGATTCAATCTTGGTGTTATTAGCTGAATAGACTTAGAAAGGTGAGTGGTGGTCAGAGGGCCTATTATTTGAAAATATCATTAGTTTTGTCTTATTGGACTTCAGGATTAAGTGAGAGCCAGTAAGCCAGGATTCTACCACAGAGAATACAAGCTGGGTTATTTCTTGAAGTTTAGAGAAGGAGGGTGCTGCACAGATGAGTGTGGAGTCATTAGCATATTGTATGATTGTGGCCAGGTTTGTAGCAGAGTGAGTTTGTTAGTAAATATATTGAATAGGAGTGGACCTAAGATCAAGCCCTGAGGTACACCTAGTGTAACAGATAGTGTAGAGGAGAATTAATTTTGCCATTTTAGTTTGATGTCAATCTGATAGTTAGTCACGGAACCATTGAAGGGCAGAATGGCTTAGTTTAAGAGACAGGAGTTCATCTAGGAGTTTTTGGTAGAAGACTGTATCAAAGGCTTCGGACATGTCTAGGAATAGTGAGGAGACTAGTTTTCCATTATTTCTGAGATGGTTGATGGTGTCTGTAAAGCTTAATAGAGCTGTACTGGTACTATGGCTGGGACGAGAGCCATGTTGGATTATTAGGGAGTAGGTGATTCAAGAGTTGGAAGTGAATGCATTTTTCTAATATTTTGGATTGGGGTGACAGAATTGCAATTAGTCTGTAGTTAGAAAGGTCTGTACAGGTTCCCTCTTTGTGTAGGGGTATTATGTAGGAAGTTTTCCAGATTCTGGGAACTTGATGCTCAGTTATGGAGCGATTAATCAATATGGAGATTGGATAGGCTATGACATCAGCGGCTAACTTAAGATAGTCAGTGGGTAGTTTGTCGGCAGCAAGGGTGGTAGGTTTAAGTTTGTGGAGCATTCTTTTTATAGTACTAGTATGAATGGACTTAAAAGAAAAGTTACTGGATGTTTCATTAGGTTCAATAGGGATTTTTTAGTGGTATAGTGCTATTTGTTTTGGTTAAGTTTAGAATGGAATTGGTGAAGTAGGTATTGAATTGAGTGGCTATCCTATCCAATGTATTTGTGATGGAGGGAGTTGGGGTTACAGATTGGCATGGCTGTAAGAGCTGATTTAAAGTTGCTCAGAATTTTTTAAGGTTATTTTGGTGTTTTTGTTGGGTTGCTGAATAGTAGGATTTTTTTGTCATTTTTTTACCTGTTTTTTTTTTTCTTAGTTGCCAGTAGTTTAGTGTGGCCAAGCTTTTGTTGGACTGATATTGTGACCAAACTTTATCTCTGGTTTTGAGTAGGAGTTTTGTTTCTTTGCTTAGCCAAGGGGCATAGTTTGCCTTTATTCTTATGGTTTTAAGGGGGGGCTTGGCTGTTTAGTATATCCAGGAAAGTATCACTGAAGTATGATACTGCAGTGTCTAATGGGAGCGATGATAGTAAGCTCCAGTCACACTGCTGTAGGGTTGATAAGAAGGTTTGAGGAGAGAAGTCTTTTTTGTTACATATGTGCCTAAATATAGCACTTTTGGGGGAGTGGAGATTTTGTCGAAGGAGGTTGATGGGTAGGTGGTCGCTTAAGCTATCTGGGAGAAAGCCTGACTAACTGACTAATAAGTGATGGTTTCTTGAATAAGGTCCAATCCAGTATTGAGTGTCTATTGTTTTATTTTTATTTATTATTTTTTTGTCTGCCCTAGTTGGGGGTTTTATTAACTGGGGGAATCCATGTAAGTTTGTGGGTTTTCCTGAGGTGCAGGTTAGCCAGTCTAAGCTGAGGTCACCCATAGCAATGATATTCTTTCCAGTTTGCTCATGCTTGTTTTCTTATAATGTTTCCTTATTGTTATTCTATAGTCAAGTTTGGGCGTAATGTAACTAACAAACAATGAATCCATCCTTTCTGATTTCCTAGACTTTATATATAATTTTTTATAGAACCTACAGTTCAATAACTATCATTAACCAATTAGTTGAAATTGCTTTAATCTGACTGATAAATCTGAAATAAATTCATCAAACTCATTGAAGGGAGCATAAGCAGATCCTAATGTAAACTCATACCCTCACATTTAAGCTTGAGCAAGAACACTTAAGCAAGCCCATCTAATGCACATCTAGTACCGTGAAACTTTTTTTTGTTATAAAACAATATAGCAACTGCTCTGGATTTACTAGGTACTGAGTTAACATAAGCAGAGTAGATCAACTTTGTATTTAGCTGTATATTAGCATTATCATGTGAAGGGTGCACTTCCTGCAAAATGTAGTATTAATAGCTGTATGATGGAGGTGGTTAAATAATGGATTCCTCTTGCAGAGTACTTAAAACCATTTATACCCAGCAAGGCAATCTCAATAGGCATAAGATAAAAAAAGGAGAAAAACTAGCACCACTAGGCCATAGTAGGTGATTTACCCCTCCCAAGAAAAACACACACATATATGAGAAAGATGTAAAATAACTGACCTAACAAAAGTACAGCCTACTGTTGAGAGAAAACTCACAAGTCTGAGACTCCCTGGATGGTCTTGGAACACAATATCAAAGGCTTTAAGCTCGGATTCAGCCTTTTGCCAAGACTGAAAAGAAAATGCAATGTATTTACAAGTAAACTACAATGTATTGGGAAATAAAAACCTAGATATTATTTATTTACTTATTTTTATTTATTTACTAATCCAGATGGACCATTTCTAGGCTCAGCCCTGGAAAAGATGATTTGAAAAATCTAACAATATATATTTATGCTCACTGAAGGAAAGAAGCACATAATTACCCATAGATCTAAGGAATAAGCATGGCGTTCAGTATCCATAAAGTGGGTTCAATATTACAAAGTAGAGAGGCGGTCTACAAGATTTACTAATGGTGGAAGCAAAAACTTATTGTAGAAGTATGAATGCGGTATCAGAGAAATTATGTACCCTGAGTACATAAAGTGAAAAAGTGGTGAAACTTTGCATGACTTAATTACAGCAAATGAATATCTCTTCTCTGCCACTACAGAACCATAGGCATATTGTTATAGGGAGACAGCCTCAGTTAATACAAAACGTCTAACTTTGATTGATCATTTTCTGCCAGATAGGAATTTAACTGGATCTATCCTGTTGACTCCAGGTTTATTTGGCCAAGTGGAAACAATTTCTGCTAAATCATTTGAAGTAAATTGCCAGAACTAAATGGACATAGTGGAGTAATGAATGTTGCACATTTGAATGTTCTGGTGGCTGTAATATTCTGAGAATATGCCAGCTCACTCTTGAGTCAAGGTGTTCAGTTTTGATATTTAAATGCTGTACAACACTCTCAATAACCTTCCTTTTAGTACTTAAAGAATGACAATCCTGCTGCATAAGCACAAAGTCCTGGCACAATGAACAAATTGCTGATTTATAAGATGATGATGCTCGGTGCAGATCTGATTTTCCTTTTCTAAGCTTTAGTACATGCATTACCAAGTTCTGTAATGATATAACTCCACGGCTAATATTATCACTTTACCAGAAAGAGTATATGTCCAGTCAAAAGGAACTGTTGCTTGGGGTAGCTACAGAAATAAAAGAATTTGACAGTGAAATATTTGGAAGACTTGCCTATTGCAGACTAATACAGGGATTAATAGCTTACCTTGATGTGAAATTGCCCTGTTATACAGGCCATATCAGAGATAGCAGACAATGAAGCAATTCCACTACAACCATTTGCAGTGTCTCTTGAAGTCACAGTCCCTGGTTACATAAACAAAATATCTTAGTCTGAGCAGCAAATACATTCCCATCCAGCTCTGGTTTATCCGCAGATTGTCTGAGTTTTGAGAAAGCAGACAATGGAGCTACTGGTTTAAGTTCGAGCAAGCTGTCTGGTCAGCACCACTGTTAGTTGCTCTACAGCCAATTCCTTTGCATGTTTATTACTAAGCAGCTCTGAATCACTTCAACACTCAGCCACCTTAGACTTAATATGAGCTTTCTTGCTTGTACTATAGTGAGAAAAAACACAAAAGACTGTTGCTAGGTTGTAAACATACTATTATAAGACAACAAACAATAACAAGTAGAACAACAGTCCACTATAAGACTTAAGTGAATAATACAGTGGCCATAAACAACATCACAATGGTAATACAGTAGCCCTAAACAACATCATAATGGTAATACAGTGGCCATAAACAACATCACAGTGGTACTACAGTAGCCCTAAACAACATCACAATGGTAATACAGTAGCCCTAAACAACATCACAGTGGTGCTACAGTAGCCCTAAACAACATCACAATGGTAATGCAGTGGCCCTAAACAACATCACAATGGTACTACAGTGGCCATAAACAACATCACAATGGTGTTACAGTAGCCATAAACAACATCACAATGGTGTTACAGTAGCCCTAAACAACATCACAATGGTGCTACAGTAGCCCTAAACAACATCACAATGCTGCTACAGTAGCCCTAAACAACATCACAATGGTGCTACAGTAGCTCTAAACAACATCACAATGGTAAAACAGTGGCCATAAACAACATCACAATGGTGCTACAGTAGCCCTAAACAACATCATAATGGTAATACAATGGCCCTAAACAACATCCCAATGGTACTACAGTGGCCCTAAACAACATCACAATGGTGCTACAGTAGCCCTAAACAACATCACAATGGTGCTACAGTAGCCCTAAACAACATCACAATGCTGCTACAGTAACCGTAAACAACATCATAATGGTGCTACAGTAGCTCTAAACAACATCACAATGGTAATACAGTGGCCATAAACAACATCACAATGGTAACATAGTAGCCCTAAACAACATCACAATGGTAATACAGTGACCCTAAACAACATCACAGTGGTACTACAGTAGCCCTAAACAACATCACAATGGTGCTACAGTAGCCCTAAACAACATCACAATGGTACTACAGTAGCCCTAAGCAACATCACAGTGGTACTACAGTAGCCCTAAACAGCATCACAGTGGTGCTACAGTAGCCCTAAGCAACATCATAATGGTGCTACAGTAGCCCTAAACAACATCACAGTGGTGCTACAGTAGCCCGAAACAACATCACAATGGTACTACAGTAGCCCTAAACAACATCACAATGGTGCTACAGTAGCCCTAAACAACATCACAATGGTACTACAGTAGCCCTAAGCAACATCACAGTGGTACTACAGTAGCCCTAAACAGCATCACAGTGGTGCTACAGTAGCCCTAAGCAACATCATAATGGTGCTACAGTAGCCCTAAACAACATCACAGTGGTGCTACAGTAGCCCGAAACAACATCACAGTGGTGCTACAGTAGCCCTAAACAACATCACAGTGGTGTTACAGTAGCCCTAAACATCACAGTGGTGCTACAGTAGCCGTAAACAACATCACAGTGGTGCTACAGTAGCCTTAAACAACATCACAATGATGCACTCCAAGTTCCCTGCTGAAATGTACCTGAGTGACTGAGCTAAGAACTCAGGACGTGTGAGCAGTTGTCAAGTTTCTTTTGTTTTTATGTTTTTTGTTTTTTCTTAAGAGAAAGGATTGTGCTTCAGAGAGAGTCTTGAATTTTAGCTTAATTATAGAAGTGAGCACACAGTGTCATGTAACAGTGTGAAAGGAGCAAAGGGAATAAGGAATCCTGGGTTTCTCTTATCTAGAAAGATTCTATGGCTTTTTATCAATTTGACATTTTGATTAGTCAAAAAGGAGAGACAGAAGGTAACAGGGACAGGTTTTAAAAATATTATATCAAAAGTGTGCCTGAGAAGGACACTAAGATTTGTCTTTGGTATTCAGATTTATAGCAGTCCATAATCTGTAAGCATTTTCAATTAAGTAAAGCAGTTTAAAATCAAATGGAGACTAGCTTCCTTAGCAATTAGGTGATGTTAATTTACTGTATTTAATTCTTACGGAGTTGGGAGACCAAATAAATTGGCTAGGCAGGCTTCTGAAGATTTAAAGAATTTGGAAGTTGTGCATGCTGTATCTGTAATATAAAACAATATTCTAGAAAAGATGTTCATCTTGACAATTGCAGTTAGATGACTGACATACTATGAAGAGTATGATTGGTGCAGCTCTCAGCAACAAATTTCAAGCCAGCAGCATCTGATTTTATTACTGAGAGAGCTTCAAGCAAATACTGTTATTATACCTTCCATTCTAGCAGTATTTAGATTACTTAATTTATACCTCAGTTGGAGTCACTTTTGAGGCATACAGGTGCCAATCTTTTGAGGAAGATTCACAGACAGTGGCCACGTGGCATAAACATAATCTCTATGTAAAGAAATAGTACAACAATTCTTGCTAGTTATGGGTAAAACACAAGTCGTCAGCTTCTATAGCAAGAAATATCACTACTTTTTTCCCTAAAGTGTTAGAAACATGGCAGAAGATCAAAATTCCATGGATATTCAAACAACTAAATCCAAATTTGCAGTAGTTACAATGGAGAAATAAAACTCAAGCAACAGATGCAAAGCAATGAACAAAGCAGACAAATAAAATCTTTCAACAATGTTTAAGCTTGAACAAAAGCCTTTTCAGAATGCCTTTTGCTCTGTCTCTATGCAACTATCTAACATTAATGACCCACTATCTAACATTGCCACAAGATTAGCTGTATCTGATAACATGGTTTCCATTTGTGAAGATAAAATACTGCATAAAATTATGGAGAAATGTATCCATAAACAACTACTGTGCTCTCTAATCCAGAACAATCTCTTTGCTAACTCTCATCATGGCTTCAGACAATTCCACAGCACCTCCTCTGCCCTCCTCTCCTTCACAAATGTCATAAACCAAAATTGAAACTATAATATACTTTCTTCTGCCCTCTTTCTCGATCTCTGCAAATCCTTTGACATGGTAAACCACCAACTGCTCATTCACTTGCTGAAATCCTTTTCCCTAGACAACCAGGCCATCCAACGGTTCCAATCTTATCTGTGGGGTAGACAACAGGCTGTCCTGTGGAATGAAAAATTATCTACCCTTCTATCACCCTTGGAGTGACCCAGGGCTCCATATTAGGACCCCTTCTATTTTCTATCTTTATAAATGACTTATACATGGTCATCCCAAATGCAACCTGTATTCAATAAGTGGATGATTCTACTTTAATATGCTTGGCCACCTCCCTACCGATCTGCATATTTTAACCCAAAATGCTTTCAGTACTGTAGAAGATTGGCTCCTTAACCATCGACTCATATTAAAATCTAACAAAATGAAGCTGCTGCTGCTGTTCTCCCCCACTCATAGGTCTTCCTTACCAACCTTTATTATAAAATCTAACAACAGCACCTGTATTTCCCCAGATCCCTCTGCTAAACACCTAGGTGTAATGTAGACAATAACCTTAAGTTTGACATGCATATTAATAACACTATTAAAACAGTTAATAAAAAACTTGGCTCACTATACAAAATCAAACCCTTCCTAACACCACTAGCCAGGACTGTTGTTGCTCGCACACATCTTCTCTCCACCCCCCTTTATGCCTCCTCTTTATTCACAAACTTGAGTAAAACTGACCTTAACAAACTCTCAAGCTGCTATAATCACATTGCTAGATTTGTCACGGGAGCAGCATACAGAACACACCACTGTCTTAACCTAAATCTTCTAGGGTGGCTTGAATTACCCAGCCTACTTCAATACAACTGACTAATAGTTGCATATAAGATTCTCTACCAGCCCGAAAACACGTCTGTACTTAAAAACCTTATCACCCCCTTTAGTAACCCCAGGATTCTTCATTCATCTAATAGGCTGCTAGTACAAACATTCAAAACCAACAACCTAGCTGGGGATTCTGTTTGCCAACTCTGTTGGCAAAACTTGGAACTCACTTCCTGATGAACTTACTTCGGCACCCTCAATAACCCTTTTCAAAAACAGTCTTAAACAGTACTTTAAAACATGTTGGCTATACCCCTGTTCTAGACCTGACTAAACCCTAACCTAAGACTATGTGCTTCCCTATAACCTTGTGCATTTTACTTCACTTAGAATGCATGTCTAATGTTAGACTATAACCTGCTTGTTTCCCAATATGAGTGATTGTAGGTCTTTTTGCTTTTAATGTATGGTAATACTCATATGAATGTTTTAATTTGTGATGAACATGTACAATTGAAATGTTGCTGTATGTATGTTTTGAGCTTTTCTCCCCAGACCTCCGCTGAAAAGGGATATGTATCCAGTCGGACTATCCCAGTCAACAAATGTAAAATAAAATAATAAATAAATAATTACATGCAATGGAGACATCACTTAGAAAACATTCCCAAGACTTAATCCAATTAAACAATAAGGTACTTGCAGTCACATAAATAATATCTCAGTAACAGGCATATCTTAATCTGTTGCACATTCTAACTTGATAAAATCAGTACAAAATCAGTAAAAGATATTTTTTCACATCTATCCAAATAATGAGAGTACACCATGACTTAAGAAAACCACAGACAGCTGCTACACCAAGACTTGTCTATGTAAAAATGATTATCTGCCAAGATACGTTTACCATAATGCAAAATATAAAATCGAAACTCAACATTACTTGGCAAGGCCATAGCATGTGGATTATTCAGGGCATTCCTCTAACTTGGAAAGGATACAGAGATGATATACCTAACAGATAAAAGGTTTTAGGGGGAAGACCTATCTCAGTAAGATACAGATTATTTAGGGATGATTTAATCTTTATTCATATGTGTTTTAAATCTGAAAGCGTAGGAGTAAGTGGGGGTATAACAAAAAACTATAATGAGAAAGAAGTAGAAACCAAGATTATTTGTTGGTAATCCCTAAATGGAAACGTAAAGTTTTGTGCAATTCTTTTCATTTTAGAGCTGCTTGCTGGTGTAATTCCCTGCCACTTAGTATTGTAAAAAGTGGATGCAATTTGTTTATTTAAAAAGGCATTAGATGAGAGTTTATGATACTAGCTGGACTGTATGCAGAGTCCTTGAAGGTCTGTCTATTAGGCCCTGATTCTGAAGTATAGAATAATGAACAATGAATTTACAAACAGCAGCATTAAAAATTTGCTCAGTTTTCTGCCTGTTTAATTCAAAGTAGAGTCAAATTTCAAATGCCCTTCCCAGCAAGGCCATGTTTAACATACAAATCAACTAAATATCAGACTGAATCACCAGAAGGGGCTAAATAAATATTTTGGCAAATATTTCATTTTAGTGTAATGTGAAGATGGTGCAGTAATATTTTCACCTGGTTAATGCACACAAAGGTGTTGTCACTGAGGTCAGCTGGATACCATAATATAAATTTTCTGTTATTTGACATTGAAATACTTCAATCTCAAATTGTCTTCATGTCCAAATGTGCCCAAGCATGGGCCACAGCTGCAGACAATTTCATTAAATGACAAAAAAGAACATTTGGAAGTCATGATCTACATTTTTGCAAATGCTTTAGTGTATAATACAAAAACAAGTTATCAACACATTATGGCTCATAAATCTAATCATCAATGGTTACAACACAAAAAGACAATCTTTCTCCTTGGGGGGATTCACAACTAGGTCTGGGCAAAGGTACTGAATACCACTGGTAACCATCCTCCATTTTATTTTTGGAGCCTTGCTTATAAATAATTTGTTCATTTATTTAAGTTCTTCTTCAAATAAAAAAGTAGTCCAGAAAGACTTCCAAGATGGCTGCACGCTGAGTAACAGCTTAATTTCAGCTCTCCCAGTGTGATAACACAAACTTAAAAAATACAGCCAGTGAGTTTGTCTTTTTGGGAAGATTTCAGTTATTGGCCAGTAAGTGTGCTGCCTGGATGCCAGCAAAGAAGAAATTTAGAGAACCTGAAAGAAAATGAATCACAAAAGATGAGGAGAAACACTGGCAAGGAAGAATCCTGCATCTGTAAAACAAAAAGCAGTTCATCACTTCCATTAATCTAGAGGAAATAATAAGTCAGATGTGCTTAGAGCTGATCAATATAAATTATGTATATAAATATATATATATATATATATATATATATATATATATATATATATATATATATACACACACACACATACATATATGAGTCTACTATAAAACATTGACTTTCAAATCATCGAGATGACAATGCTGAAACGTCAGAATGCTGAACTCCCGGAATATCACAATTTTACTCTGGGAAGCTCGCCACTGGGCCACCATGGTGAGCTTTGCCCTGTTCTCCACTGTAGTATCATCTCAGAGTTGGTATATTTAGTTAGAGGGCTTTGGGGGGCACAGATGGGTTTAGTTTGCTTCCATTCATATTGTAGTCATTGGTGGCCCACTGATTAGTTTCCCCGGAGTGAAATTGTGACATTCCAGGAGTTCAGCATTCTGAAGTTTCAGCTTTGTCATCTTGATGATTTAAAAGTCGATGTTTCAGTAAGTCGACATTTTAAAGTAGACCCATTTATATATATATATATATATATATATATATATATATATATATATATATATATATATATATATGGGTCTACGTTACTTGATCGAAATTTCAGAATCTTGAACAAGAAATGTAGAAACCCACTTAAGCAAAGGTGCACTACATTGAAAGTGCACTTTCACAAAAGCAGATTCAAAACAAACTACTTTAAACACTATTTTGCAGGAGGGCAAGCCCCCATGCATCCCGCACACCCACCCCACTTAAATATACTAACTCCAAGATTGCACTAAAAGTGGGGAAATGATATATTTCCTTATCCCAACTGTAATGTGCTTTGGTAAATTGGCTTATGCGAATTTGCACTGTCGATGCAGTGCACTTTCGCTTAAGTGGGTTTGATCTTCTGTTTGTCAAAAAAGTGTGTTTTTGACAAACAGAAGTAGACTAATATATATATGTATACATATGTATATATATAAACTGTTATGAATGAAAAGCCACCAGTCAGATGAATAAATCCAATTTAATAATGAAATAAACTTATACAGCCACAAAATGAACTTAAAAAACGCCAAGAACAAACCACAAATATATGTAAGCGCGTTAGTTTAAAAGGTTTTAAACTTCATCAGACAATAACCTCCATTACATCACTTCCTTTTATAACCTTCACCAATTTCAAAAAATTGCACCAAATTCTAAATCAGATTGGAGCATGCTCAGTTGTAAAAAAGTGGAAGATAGAATTTTTAAGTAACTAAAAATCAAGGAATGCGTAAATACAATGGATATGAAATTAAATAAATAGAATTGATTATATTAAATACTAGCGTCATATTAAAATTATTTAAAAATTAATAAATAAATACATATTATACAATAAATGTATATTAAACGTTAATAGAAACACAAACTTGCATAATCTCTTAAAAAATTATACTATAATAAAATTATAATATTTTTTAACTAATTATATTATATTACATTAACCTATTACTCCATACCCTCCTTCATAATCATTATAAAATTCCTAAAATAAATTTTGTATTAATCTTTAATTTTATTCCTAGTTAACGCTTTTAATTTTAAAATTGGCCCTATAGTACTTCTTTCATTTAAACCTGGCCAAGAATCTGCTTGTAACTTTATTTGCCATATAAGTTCTCTTTCTTCCAAAATTAAATTCCAAGGAGTCTTATCTTTTATTTCCACTTGATCTATTACCATATAATAAAATTTATGATTGTTACATTCATTTACATGTTTTGCTAACGCATTATTCATTTTCTTATTCTTTATTGCGTATTTGTGCTCATAAATTCTCTGTGTGAACATTCTTTCTGTTTTACCTACATAAAACGAGGTACAGGAATTACACCTCGCTAAGTAAACAACTGCTTTTGATTTACAATTAAATTTCTTTTTCATATATTTCTTATCACATATACTAAAACTATTTCCTTCTTGAATTTTATAGCACCATTTACATGCTCCACATTTATAATTCCCAGCTTCATCTTCTCCTTTTTATTATTATTAGTAAATTTCAATAGGTCTTTAAAACATTTCCCTTTTCTATAAACTATTTTGGGAAATTTATTTATATGTCTTTTACACTGAGAGTCTTCAATTAAAATTTCCCAATTATTATTAAATACATCCTTAAAAATTTGATAATCTTGTGTAAAAGTAATTACTAAAGCCTTTGAAAAATCTTCATGTTTATTATTCGTATTTTTACTAAAAATATCTAAGCAATCATTGGTGCTCCTACTATCTAACTTAAATGTGCTTACATTAATGTCATTCTCATAAACTAATTCGCTTTTAAGTTTCAAAATTGGCTTGAAATGGCCAATTCTTCTTTTTTGATTAACTTCCAAAATTAGTTTATCTATTAACCATATCGGGTATTCCTTATTAATAAACATCCTTCTTAAATGTTCACATTCTTTCATAAAATCTGAAAATTTAGTAATAATTTGAGCGGCCCTAACTAACTGGCCTTTAATTACAGATTTTTTCTGATGTTCAGGATGTGCACTAGTATAATGAATGAAGCCATTGGAGTAAGTTTTTTTCCTATGAATTAAAGAAATATAAGCTTTAGCTTCATAATCTTTAACCAAATTAATATCCAAATAATTAATTTCATCTAAATTAATATTCCATGTAAATTTAAAAAAGTTTGTGGTTCCATTAATATAATTTAAAAATTCATTTAAAATATCACTGTTTTCCTTCCAAATTAGACAAATGTCATCTTGAAACCGGTGATATGATCTAATATAATTATAATATTTACTATTAAATATAAATTTACGTTCCCAAAACATCATGACTAAATTTGCATAAGTCACCCCACACGGTGACCCCATAGCTATACCTTTTCTTTGAATATAGTATTGACTATTAAACTTAATATAATTATTATTTAATACAATTTCAATAAGTTCAATTAAAAGGTTATTCAAATCTTGTTTAAAAGAAAATTCGAATAAAATTTCACTAATCCATTGAAGCCCAATATTTTGGGGAATTACTGTGTATAAATCGCACACGTCTATTGTAACTAAAACATCCTTAGCATCGAACAACATTTGATTAGTGTGTTCCAAGAATGTCCAGGAATCTTTACAAATATATTCCTCTTTCACTATTACTTTTTTAAATTCATAATCAACATATTTAGCGCATGCTGATGTGATGGAATCCCTCTCATCTACTAGGGGGCGCATAGGGGGAATCTTCTATATTTTTATGCATCTTAGGATTCCCGAAAAAAACGGGAATCTTAGGTGATAAAATATTTAAATAATTAAATAAATGAATATCTATCCGTTATCTAAAAACATGTCATTAATTTGTAGGGAAATCTTTTTATAAGCATAATTTAACTCATTTAAAGATACTTGATCATAAGTATCTGTATTCAAAATCAATTTCATTTTCTTATTATAAAAATCACTATCCATAATAATTGCTCCTCCCCCTTTATCTGGCTTCATAATTCTTATATTTCCCTTCTGTAAACTTTTTAATATTTCTAATTCATCTTTACTTAAATTTAAAGGGTATTCAATTTTTCTATTAATTCTATCTAAATTCTTTAGCTGATTTTTGCACATCTTTTCATATATTAAAAGCTTAGGATGCAGGGGGGGATTATATATACTTGAAATATTAAACTTATGTAGTCCATTATAAATCGAATCTTGATACATTAATGAAAAATTAATTTTTCTGAAAAATAAATTCATATCAATAATGGTAGAAGTAAAATTAAATGTATGAGAAGGTACAAATGTAAATCCCTTAGACAACAGGTTAGTGACTTCCTGATTAAACTCAATTTTAGTAAAATTATACACTTTAAAATCGCCAAGACAATTAACAATAACTTGTCGCAACTTGTTGTCTAAATCGTTATCACAAGGTTTTTGCTTAAGTATTTCATGCCCATTTTCATTAAGAGAAATGCCAGTCTCCCAAATCATGTTCTCCATTTTTTGTCCTTCGGTCTGGCTCCTTGAAACCCCGCTGTTTGTTGATTAGCATGAGGGGCTTTATTTTTAAGCCTTTCCGAACGTCTTAATTCGGGATATTCATCATTGTATGCAAAGTCATTTTGTAAGTTGCCATTATATTGGCCTTCTCCTGCAGGGTCAGATCTATAAAGATGGTTCGAACGATAAATATTAATCTTCTTATTTTGACCTCCTGGGGGCCTTGGATAGGCTATTCCATTGGCATATTGATTAATGTCTCTTTCAATTTTTTCTGTTTTACCATTCTTTAATTTGGTAATATATTGATCGATGCTATTGTAAATCCTAATCACATCATACTGAACAGTTTCGAATGAACCATCTGTTCTGATTATTTTATCAAGTTCATCAAGTTCTAATATTAATTTATCTATTTCTATTTGATTGTACTTAATTAATATGTTAAGAAGATCCTTTCCACATCGATCGAATAGCTGCAACAAGTCTATATGCATGGGTGAATTATATACTAGTCCAATGGGGTAGCGCCATAAGCGCAACCCCTTAGGAATAATGTTCAATTTGATGCACTCTCTTAAATAAGCATTCTCAAGTTGCAATTTCCTACATTTCATCAATTTAATGTCAAAGTCATTCATGATCACTATCATTATTATTATTATTACCTCCATTAAAATGTCCAGAAAAACCAAAAGATGATCCCAATCATTCATTTAACATCGGAACAGTTTTCCTTGGCCCTTCCCTGTGCACAAACGATTTTTGCGCACAAAATCCATTTCCCTGACCAAAATTGCTTGGCTGCATTCCTTGATTCAAAAAGGTATCTTTCACTTTGCCACCAGTCTCAGTAGTGTTAACTTCCATAACACCCTTTGGATTGTTCAAACATGCTGGAGTAACGTTAAAATCAAAATTAGGTTGTAATGCTGCTTCTTTTGTACGCCCATTCGAAAGGCTACCATCAGCGTTATTTACTTTTTCATATAAAATATCCACATGTTGAGTTAATTTAAGTATCAGAGCTGTTAAATTCCCAATTGACCCTTTAGTTCCTTTGATGGAATCATTCAGCTGTACGGCTATTACGTCTGAGCAAACTATAGACATACTGAAGGAAAACCAAACCAATGAACTGTTATGAACAATATATATATGTGTGTGTGTGTGTGTGTGTGTGTGTGTGTGTGGGTGTGGGTGTAGTGTATATATATGTATATATATATATATATATATATATATATATATTATATATATATTTATATATATATATATATATATATATATATATATCTACACACACACACACACACACATATATATATATATATATATATATATATATATATATATATATATATATATATATATGGGTCCACTTTTGAATCTCAAAATACTGATATGTCAAAATGTCAAAAACTTGTTCAAAACTGCACTTTAACAAATCTAAGTTTCCCAAATCCACAGTAGGTGTGGTGTGGTGTGTTGTTTATTGTTTGCTGTCTCTTTAAAGGGCAGTGTGGTCTGGGATTTCCACATGGCGGCCGATGTCTGGTTATGTATGGAGATACAGGTAGGTGTTTCGTTTTTTTAGGGTTTGGGGTAGAGGTGTATTAGTTTTTATTTTGGGGGAGTTTTAGGTGTAGGTTGGGGTAGGTGGGTGAGAGAGTGTGTGTGTTAGTGTTGAAAGTAGTGATTTTTGTACATGTGTAGTGTGTGTGTGTATTAGTGAGTGCAAGTATGAGAGTGTGCAATGGGAGTGTAGGGCATGTACAAGTATTTTATTTTTAGTTAATATGACCTCTGACTTGGTATATATATATATATATATATATATATATATATATATATATATATATATATATAAGCAGCGGAGGTGTGGGGGCCACAGCCCCCCACATGGGGGGTGCAGCGGGGCTTGTTCTCATGCAAAACCAAATGCCTGTGTTATGTGTTTTATGTTTATTACTGTTTTTGTTTTTATGTTGGGGGAGGGTTGTGTTTTTATTTGTGTTTTGTGTTTTTCTGTGTTTCGGTGTTGTGTGGTTTCGTGTTTGTGCATTTTTGAACTTCTGGTCTCAAAATACTGAAATTCAACATTTCAGTATTTTGAGATTCAGAAGTGGATATGTGTGTGTGTATATATATATATATATATATATATATATATATATATATATATATATATATATATAGTAACTCAAAAATAACAAAAGGCTGGAAAAAGCTTTAAATAGATATTTAGATGAGCTGATAAAACTGCAAAAATCCAAAAATCGGAGGTCAAAATGAAGAAATGGTTGGCAGAGTATGAGACTGCTCAAGAAGAGATGTTTCAAACTTTGGTAGAATTGGAGGACAGAGTATGTAAAGAAAACCTGAGACTGTCTGCTGTAGCGGGGACACTAGAAGGAACAGACTGCATTAATTTTATGAAAGCAAAAATACATAACTGGACTAGTATTCTACAGCAGGAACTGTTAATTAAAAGTGCACATTGTGTGTATGCTACAAACCTAGCTATGAGAAAGTAGTCAAGACCTCTAATAGTAAAAGTGCAATCCTATCAGCAGAAAGAGTTGATTCTGAAAAATTGTGCCAGAAGGATAAAATACTAAATATTAGAGACAGTACAGTGTTTGTAGAAAATGATTGCTCACTGTACACCAAGCAGAAGAGGAGTAAGTTTATTCCAGCAATCAGCAAATGTCAAGTAGCAGGTATGATGTATCCAGCTATCTTCAGAATATTTTTCCTGGAAGGTCAAAGTCATTTTTGATGTAGAGTATGCTAAGAAGGAAATATCCAACAAAAAAGTGAATTATCAAATTCTGCTTCTTATTTTTCTGATAATAAAGGTCATAGAGAGAGAGATTATGCCAGTGAAACCTTTTCCAATGTTCTGAAGGAAAATTCTTGAGAGACAGAGAAAAGCATAGGAATTGACTAGAAGAACTAGGAGTATGTTAGAAATGAACTAGAGACTGGAGTTGGGAGATGGAGATCAACAAGAAGAAAACCAGCAACTCAGAAATTAATGAATAAATGTCAGGTTACAAAGCTCAGTCACATTTGTGAAATTTTGCAGAACAAGAAAATCAGGAAATATTGGACTTTTCTGACTCTCTCATTAAAGTTTGGAAGACCATTACTGAGAGGGGAAGGAGAAGAAAAGAGATAACCATGTAGAACAGTTTTTGTTCTTAACATTATTTTTATAAAACATGACATATACCCCATATTATAAAGTAAAGCTTTTTCAGTTATTGTTGTGTGTAATATGTATAGTAAAATAAGCAGGTGCCCTTTTTCCTTATTCTTTCTTTCTTCTTGTTCAGTTTTAAGAAATGTAGGAACTGCAATATAAAAACAGAAGAAAGACTGGGCAAAAGAGCATGATATTACTAAAACTGATATTCTTTTTCTTACTTTTGCAAAGGTGAATGACTGGTAAATAAGTAAATAAAAGAACATTGAATTAATGAAAAGTTTTCCTTTAGCAAATAAATGTTCACAGTGTAACATGAGATGCTTATAGAGGAAAACAACTGTGAATCTGGTTTTCATGTTTCTATGGAGACAAGCTTATAGGGACAATAAAAACAGAATACTTTCTTTCTTTTAATGGCTAGAAGATAATGTTTCTTGAAATCAAGTTGTTTGCTACATCTGTGAGAGGAATAAAGATAAGACAAAAACAGATAGCAGTAAGTGTTATTAGAAGCACAGGTTGTACAATACATAATAACATGGATAACCTTCACTATAGGTCAGTTCAAGCCTGTGAGTATAGCTGTCAGTCTGAGACTACTGTTCTGATAAGGAGGGTTAAATTTCATTATTTGAAGATGTACATAGCTGTGTGGCTGTGTGTGTTTATCTTAAGGTAATAGATAAGGGGAGTATTCCGGGGGGGTTGCTTTTTTGTTTGAGGGTTTCGTTAAAACAAAATGTCTTGCAAGATGCAACATAGGTTCAAATGGATATGAAAAGAAATAACTATTTAAATGGTCAATCTGCCAAGCATTAATGTATGCATGTAACACAAAAGCTGAACTAGACATTTAAAAAAATAGATGTTACAAATAACAGGTGGAAATAATAACTTCTTATCATCATGACAACACTTTCTATATTGTCATTAAATGTGAATGGTCTCACAGATATATACAAAAAAGAAAGAGTAGTGAACTATATTAAAAATGCAGAGTGCAAATAGGCTACAGTGAACACATTGAGAAAGAAATGAGCATGTGAATTCGATAAAGGATTTCAGGATGGTTGCGTAGTGAGTGTAATATCTGGGAAAAAGGGAGAAGGGCAGTACTTACATTGCTACAGGAGCTCCAGTAGTGATAGAAGAGGGGAAAATATAATAATGGTAGATTTGTAGTAGCAATGGGCTACTGGCAAGGGAGGAGGATTATGTTGGCATGCTTTATTATTCCACCTAAAACTGCTACAAAGGAGCTTAAGAAAATTCTGAGAGAAATAATCAGCTTTCAGCAGGAAATATTACTTATAGGTGGGGAATGAAAATTGATCCGCAACAGTGAGCATGTGTCTGACAGGCCTAGAAGGAAACTATAATAAACCAGGGTAGATTTTTGAAGAAATGTATGAAAATACTTTAGTATGGAAGATATGAATCCAGTAGTAAGAGCTCACTGAGAATTTACATATTATTCCCAAAGGTACAAAAACTGGGCTAGGCTAGGCATAAATTATATTTCATAGGAACATATGCATGTAATTGAAAGTTTTGCTACACATCCAATAACTATTTCAGATCATGTGCCAATAATAACTAAAATAAAAAAGCAGGATAATGGAATAAAAAATGAAACACTGATGCTTCCCTGCCTATCTGTTAAACAGAGAAGAATTTAAGGAATGGGCGGTGGAAATTATTCAAGATTTATTAGGGAAGATAGAAATGTCTTCAAAAAGTATAGCTAGGGAGCAGGATAAAATTAAACTGGTGTTTAGGGTAAAAATAAAAGAAAAAGAGATGGTTAAGAAGTAACAAGAATTATTTGGAGGAAGTGACAAATGTTAACGCATTGCAGAATAGAGAGAAACTCACAGAACATGAAGAGGTGCAACTGAGTGCTAAAGAGAAAATAAGGGACTACCTCGATAATATGCACAAGTTTAGAAAGATTGCTGTTAAGCAATTGCTTTTTGATAATAACTCCAGAGCACAAAGGCTTTTAGCACAAAGGTTCAGGCAACAGAAAGTAAAAAGGGTTGTTGCCATGCTTAGGTAGCCTATAACAAGGAAAATAACCAGCAATCCTGTAGTGGTATTAGAAATATTTTGGAAATGTTATGAAAATCTGTATAAACCAGAGAAATGTGGAAATCAAGAAAAGGCACAAATTGAAATGTTTACGGAAGAATTAAATATGCCAAGATAAGATGTAGCTGAACCTGTTAGGATAGGAGAAGATGAGATAAAAATGGTGATGTACAACCAAATCTACAGGAAAGTCTCTAGGAATAGATGGTATTCCAGGGGAAGCTTGGAAACTAGGAGGGAAGAAAGTAATAACGATCTGGTAGGTTTTATTTAACAACAACAATGATGATCCAGAGGGAAGGAGAATGTAAGAAAATACCACCATTTGACAGAGTAAGCTGGCATTTTATGAGTAGGGCAATGGAAACATTTGCATTAACCGATAAAATGGGTTCCTATCAGCATTTCAAATGTTGAAAATGCCAAATTTAATTTAATCGAACTGAAATGTTCGAAATCTCAGAAGTGCGAACTGACAGAACATTGATTTCTTTCCCAGGGAAAGAAATCGGTGGGCCATTATCAGAGTTTGCTATTTCCTCCACTGCAGTGCAGTCTCAGAGTTGGTATATTTAAGTAGGGGGGTGTGGGGGTGAAGCCCCCACTTCTGTCAGTGTTTAAAGTATTGAATTTTTTTTTTGCACAGAACACCGATTTTTTTTCCCTGGGAAAGAAATCGATGTTCCATCAGTTCGCTCTTTTGAGATTTTGAACATTTCAGTTCGATTAAATTGCATTAAGCATTTTCAGCATTCGATATGCTGATATAGACCAGATAAAATAATAAGGCTGATTAAGAGGATATATGAAGGATCAGTGGCAAAAATTAAAGTGTATGAGGGTTCCTCTTTAGTTAAGCTCTATTTGCGCACAGGAACTAGGCAGGGGTGCCATCTCTCCTCTTTGTTACTTTCATTATATTTTGAACCATTGGTAAAGAAAATAATGGACAAAGAAATTCAAGGATATAATTGATATGGTAATCAGGAAAAGCTAGCTTTATTTGCTGATGATGTTATTTTGTACTAGAGAAGACCAGAAAAGGACATCTCCCTGTTGTGGAACATTTGGAGACAGCTTCAAGTCTTTTCAGGATACAAAATTAATGAAGATAAAACACTGTAAACTATATAACCACACATAAATTGGTTGAGTAATGTCCATATTTGTGGGGATATGATAAAATGAGGCACTTAGGAGTATGGATTAAGAAGAATTCTATTATAGCAGCTAAGGATACATGGAAAGACACCAAACAAAAGATAATACAAAAATTGAGACACTGGAAGCTCTGTTTTATAGATATGAATACCAAGATACAAGCAGTGAAAATGTTTTAGTCCCTTTAGTTTTATACACAGGTCAGGCATATTTTTATTAACCAGAGGAGAAGATGTAGATAGCAATTAATAAACAGTTGAAGGATTTTATCTTGGTGGGGAAGAAGACAAAAGTCAAGTGGAATAAACTGATCCTTTCAACAGGACATGGTAGTTTGGGATTACCTGATTTGAATGGGTATTTCAGAGCTACACTGTTAAGACTCCAATACATAGCACAGGCAGAAAGCTATAATTCCAAGTGGAAAGAGATGGTGATGAAACAGGGGGAAGCTGAAGAAATAAAGAGAGACTGGGATTTTGGATGCAGATCCTTAAGGAGAATAACAGTAATAGGAAGTATTCTAAAACAACCAAAAAGGGAATGGAGAAAGGAGAATCTGCCAATAGTGATGTCGGCAATTAGGAATACAGAGAACAGGCAAGAGGGGGGTGGAATTTACTGGAGAAAACTGGCAAAGGAATCTAGGTACTGGGAGCCAATAGTTAGAGTGGGAAAGATAACAGAATGGGAAAAGTCACAGAATTCATTTGGACTGCAGGCTAGAGATTGCCTTCCCTATCAAGGATTCATATCACAGTGCAGGCAAAGTGAAAGGAACAGGGAGATCCTAATTGAAAGACCAGCACTGGTAGAGTATTGCATGATAACTATAGGAATGAATCAAAGGAGGTTAGAAAGGATTGGAAAGGAAATTGGCTAAGCAATTCACAAAGAAACACTGAGAGGATATATATGCATGGCTCACAAATATTAAATAAAGTCTAGAAGATTTTGCTTGGAAGTGTTTGCATAAGTGTTTTTATACTTCAAGCAGACTCCGAAGAATTTTTCTTAGATAGATTGCAAATGTTGGCGGTGTGATGGGGAAGAAAGAGGTAACTGGGAACATATTTTTAGGGAGCTGGCAGACTTTAAAATTTCCCATAGACCACTCTGTCAGAAATACTGGGTAAGCAAATTGGTGTAATAAAGGAAATGATTTTTTGAGCTGTGATACAGAATTACAATTGCCTACACATAGTAAATCCTTGCTGAGTTTAGTTCTGATAGCTGACAAAAAAAGCAATTACAAGAAAATGGAAATCAAAATCTAAAGCAGCCATACCTGAAGTAATGACTATAGTAACAGAGGTAAAGTAGTAACAATAAATGCAAAATAATGTTTTGAGGTTTAAGGGAAGGAAGAAATTCAATGAGCTATGTAATGTTTGACCGTCAATTACCACATAAAAGATTATAAGTGATGTATAATATTTGCAACTGAAAATATGTCAGTATGGTCAAAATAGGTGCCACCACCTCCAATAGCAGACCTGTCACTAGTGGTGTTTCCCAGGGATCTGTCATGGGACCCCTATTGTTTGACATCTACTTCTCAGAGGTTCAGGCAAAGACAAAAGGCCTGTGGTTGACCAAGTTTGCAGACAACTGTAAACTGGGTGCTGTCATCGACTCCCCAAATGATGTTAACATACTGCAAGAGGGTCTCACAGCAACAAATGATTGGTGCCAAAGTCATGGCCTTAAGTTAAATGCAAAAAAATGTATTGTCATACCATTCAGCAAAAACATGGCCCCTACTGATTACCACATCAACGGCAACCCCCTAAGCACACAACCTGTAGTGAAAGACCTGGGTACACAGGTTGACAACAATCCCACATTTGACCATAAGGGAGCAGCAGTGGTCAGAAAAGCCCTTTACTTGGCTCATCTCATAAGTAAAAGAATTGCATCCAGAAAAAAGGGAGGTTATTACCTCTCTGTACTTCTCCCTCATTAGGCCAATAATTGAGTACAGCACCCCATTTGGTATATACCTCTCCAAACACCTGCACCAACTAGAAAGGCCACAGAAATACCTCACAAAGAGAAACCATGGACTCCAACACCTGTCCTATGTGGGCAGGCTCAAATCACTATTTCTCTACTCTGTATTGTACAGATTGCACAGAGGTGATCTGTGTCTCGCCTACAAGGCAATATCAGACCCTGCTTGTACTATAGATGCTCTATATCCATAAGTCTAACTCCTCATGCATTACCCAATTGAAAGGCGTAAATCTAATATGTGACATTAACAAAACCTGCTGGAGAGACATATTTGTTTCCCAGGGGCTGCCCCATCTCTAGAATAGACTCCCCATACACGTCAAACAAAGTATGTCGCTGACCCTCTTCAAGCACAACCTTGATGAGTGGATGGGAAACCACAAATATGTCCAGGGCTTCCACCTGTGTCCCTCACTGACAGGGGCAACAGGTGCTGATTGAGGTTCCTTTTTTAGGGATAAACTCTTGGCTAGGCTTGTAAGGGCCCCAGGGCCATCAGCCTAGTAATCTCCTATGATCCTATGGTTTGTTTTCATTATATAAATGTATGATTGCCTATGTTATATTTGGTAACTCAATAAAGATGTTTTGTGTTTAAAAAAAATAAATAAATAAATAAATAAATGAATAGTCCATTTTCAGTCATATACCCAAGATATACATATATACAAATGTGCACACGAGCACACACACACACACACACACACACACACACACACACACACACACACACACACACACACACACACACACATGCACACATAGCATCCTAATCAGATGCTAACAAATTTCTAGTTATTCACCATGTCAGTGGAATGGGTCTATTCAACTTTTTTTCAGCCACAAACAAGTTATTAGATGAAGAATCAAGTTTATTACAGTTCTTTGCAAAAGCAGTTTGAAAGTAAAAGCATGAGTACAACCAATTAAACAAATGCAATGAGCAAATAAAAAAATGCCATAACATATGTCATAAATAAAACAAGATAAGAAATAAAATAAATTATTATTACTATTTATAGGTGAAATTTCTAGGCATGGTGCATATTGCATAGTCACAGTACACAGGGATCAGCAATTAAAATCATATGCATGTACTTCTATAAAATGTGTACAATTTATATGAATGCAGTATACAGTTATGTTTATTGATCTGCTCAGTCTACAGCTCCCATGAACTTATTGCTGTAACACAAACTTAAGAAAATAATGTTTTCTACTAAGAAAACAACTAAGATTCAGTTGTGGCACCCACAAAATCTGTATTACTATCAGTTCTAAACCACAGATGCCATCAACATTGTAGAAATGAAATATAGTTTCAACAGTAGGACCCCTGCAAGCATAGGCATTATAAAACTACATTTGGAAAGTGACTAACATGCCATGAGCAAAGTGAAGTCACCTTGGTCACAGTGAAGAACAATATTCTCATGGGCTCCATTAATATCTTAGTAGGTTTGCCAACCATTACAATGTATATATTTACTACCCTCCAAGGCTATAAGTCCATAGGCTGATATTAATCTTACAGATATGAGGGGAGCAAGAAGGGCCGAGACTCAAGACATGCCCAGGATGCAACAATTCTTGGATGAATCTCTGTCCGTCTCCATCTCTCATGTTAATTTATGATGGAAGTAAAAGAAAGAATGATTCCCTCCACTAGCATGTAGGCATGCCGATTATTTCACAGTAATTACTTAACTACCCTTTACTTTCAAACATAGACTTTGACTCTGCATTCTGAAATTTCTACAGAGTGGGATATTGTGCAGTTTGCATAACCTGACTGGCAAGCACATAGCAGTGGATTCTACAAGCATATCAGTCTGAGAAAATTTGTTTAACATTATACTTTTTTAGCCATGATAATGGCACCCTGAACATATAAATCTGTACCCTGTTCCAATTTCTTTCTTTCTTTTAGTTATTCTGCTATATTGATGAATGAAGAGAATGAGACAGAGAGAAGGCTGGATGATGTGGGGATTGTGAATCATGAAGTGCAATGGATTAGCAAGGCGGAAGTAAGGATAGCTATGAAGAGGATGAAGAATGGAAAGGATGTTGGTCCAGATGACATACCTGTGGAAGCTTGGAGGTGTTTAGGAGAAATTGCAGTGGAATTTGTAACCAGATTGTTTAATGAAATCTTGGAAAGTAAGAGGATGCCTGAGGAGTGAAGAAAAAGTGTTTTGGTACCGATGTTTAAGAATAAGGGTGATGTGCAGAGCTGTAGTAACTATAGATGGATAAAACTGATCAGTCACAGCATGAAATTATGGGAAAGAGTAGTGGAAGCTAGATTAAGAAGGGAGGTGATAATTAGTGATCAGCAGTATGGTTTCATGCCAGGAAAGAGCACTACAGATGCGATGTTTGCTCTGAGAGTGTTGATGGAGAAGTACAGAGAAGGCCAGAAGGAGTTGCATTGTGTCTTTGTGGACTTAGAGAAAGCATATGACAGGGTGCCTGGAGAGGAGTTGTCGTATTGTATAAGGAAGTCGGGAGTGTCAGAGAAGTATGTAAGAGTGGTACAGGATATGTAGAAGGGTAGTGTGACAGCAGTGAGATCTGCAGTGGGAGTGACAGATGCGTTTAAGGTGGAGGTGGGATTACATCAAGGATCAGCTCTGAGCCCTTTCTTATTTGCACTGGTGATGGACAGGTTGACAGACGAGATCAGACAGGAGCCCCGTGGACTATGATGTTTGCAGATGACATTGTGATATGTAGTGAAAGTAGGGAACAAGTTGAGGAGACCCTCGAGAGGTGGAGATATGCTCTAGAGAGGAGAGGAATAAAGGTCAGCCGGACTAAGATGAAATATATGTGTGTGAATGAAAGGGAGGATAAAGGAATGGTGAGGATGTAGGGAGTAGAGTTGGCGAAGCTGGATGAGTTTAAATACTTGAGATCAACAGTTCAGAGTAATGGTGAGTGTTGGAGAAAGGTGAAGAAGAGAGTACAGGCAGGGTGAAGTGGGTGGAGAAGAGTGTCAGGAGTGATTTGTGACAGACGAGTACCAGTAAGAGTGAAAGGGAAGGTCTACAAAAGGGTAGTGAGACCAACTATGTTATATGGGTAGGAGACAGTGGCATTAGCAAAAAGGCAGGAGTCAGAGCTGGATGTGGCAGAGTTAAAGATGTTAAGATTTGCACTGGGTGTGACGAGGGGAGACAGGATTAGGAATAAGTATATTAGTGGGTCAGCCCAGGTGGGACAGTTTGGAAACAAAGCCAGAGAGGCAAGATTGCATTGGTTTGGACATGTGCTGAGGAGGGATGCTGGGTATATTGGGAAAAGGATGCTAAGGATGAAGCTACTAGGTAACAGGAAAAGAGGAAGGCCTAAGATGAGGTTTATGGATGTTGTTAGAGAGGACATGCATGTGGTTGGTGTGACAGAGCAAGATGCAGAGGACAGGAAGAAATGGAAACAGGTGATCTGCTGTGGCGACCCCTAACCGGGAAAAGCCGAAAGAAGAAGCAGAAGAAGTTATTCTTTTATATTGTTCCAGAGCTGTACTTGAAAAACTGTTACTATGTTTTATAGTGCAGCCACATCTCACAATGTATCCAGTTTTGGCTTCCATAGCTTAAACAAACTTTGCTAAAATGTATTTAAATGTTCCAATCTTGATTCAAGTTGCCACATTAAACAAGCTGCATATTTATGTAGCTGCTTCAGTGCGACTCAGCACAGAAGTTACCTGTATCACTAACCACCTGAGAACAAAACTTTGCAGCATTCAGATGGATTGCCAGTTTATTGTGTATAAGACATCTTTCATATTAAACTTGTAACTGCATACCTTTTACAGGAGACAAGATGGATCAATATCAAACTAAAAGCAAGAATGCAATGCATTTTACAGTACAATAACCTCAGTCTACAATATAATATATTGACAAATATTTACATTATAAGACAAATAAGAGGTGACCAGTCATGCTATCCTATGTAAACAAAGCCATGCCCCATACCTCTCAACTGTCCAGAATGTCACGGAATGTCTAGATTTTTACCTTGTACTTTGAGCTGTAGTAACTACAGAGGGATAAAATTGATCAGTCACAGCTTGAAGTTATGGGAAAGAGTAATGGAAGCTAGATTAAGAAGGGAGGTGATGATTAGTGATCAGCAGTATGGTTTCATGCTGGGGAAGAGCACTACAGATGCAATGTTTGCTCTGAGAGTGTTGATGGAGAAATACAGAGAAGGTCAGAAGGAGTTGCATTGTGTCTTTGTGGACTTAGAGAAAGCATATGACAGGGTGCCTAGAGAGGAGTTGTGGTATTGTATGAGGAAGTCGGGAGTGGCAGAGAAGTATGTAAGAGTGGTAAAGGATATGTACAAGGGTAGTGTGACAGTTGTGGGGTCTGCTGTGGGAGTGACGGATGCATTTAAGAAGGAGGTGGGATTACATCAAGGGTCAGCTCTGAGCGCTTTATTTGCAGTGGTGATGGACAGGTTGACAGATGAGATCAGATAGGAGGCCCCGTGGATTATGATGTTTGCAGATGACATTGTGATCTGTAATGAGAGTAGAGACCAGGTAGAGGAGACTCTGGAGAGGTGGAGATATGCTCTAGAGAGGAGAGGAATGAAAGTCAGCAAGACTAAGACAGAATATATGTGTGTGAATGAGAGGGAGGATAGAGGAATGCTGAGGATGCAGGGAGTAGAGGTGGTAAAGGTGAATGAGTTTAAGTACTTGGAATCAACTGTTCAGAGTAATGGTGAGTGTGGAAGTGAGGTGAAACTTAGAGTAATGAATGAATGAAGTCTTACCATTTTATCATTGCAAATAAGTACATAAAAGCTGTTCCTGTGTATAGTTAGTGTTTGGTATTTGTATATAGCAAAAATGTGTCTCACCACTAATGTACATCATTTTTTGCATAATTATGTATGACCACTTTTCACTTTTGCTTACTTCTACTAATGGCAGGGCAGCACACAGATAATGAAAGTGCATTAGCAATAGGGACCTCAGGATATGAAGATTACTACACACACACACACACACACACACACACACACACCTTTGTTAAAGCACTCACCATATCTTCTTAATGTCTTAGTGTCTGCAACTTATAAATCTTGTTTCTCAACCTATACTTTGTTTCCTAACTTTTATAACTCCAGACTCTTCATTTTTCCTTAATTTACTTATCAGCGCATCTTAGTCTTTGTTTACCAAATATATCATAAGCAAACGTATTTAAGTTTAATCATAATTGCTTATCCTTTATAGCTAACACTATAATATTTAATGTGTATATAGTTTTCTTCATTATGTTATCTATAGGGGTTAAGTTCTCCAAGTGTTGGGTTTCTAATACCATGATAGGAATGGAATTCTTTCCTAAGTCAGGGTCTATTAGAGTTCACAAAATTTCTATTGTTTCAGTCTATGATGTTAACTAAGAGTGTTTTTCTCAGCACCCACAATGTGCCCAGATTTATTCTATAGTTCCAATGGTGTTACACTTATTGCTAGCATTCTTTTTAATTAGATCTGTTGCTCCTACTACTACTATTGGAATTGCCTGGGTATCTGTCTTTAATATTGCTCACTTCTGCTTGCAGATCCTGATATTTTATGATTTTGTGTCACTCTGTACATAAGTCACTGTAATCACTGGATGTAGCAATTTCAATGCTACTTTTGTCTTTTTTTTTCATTACTATATTTGGTTTTCTTGAATCTGTTTTTGAAAAGTCAGTAATGGGTGATCCCATGTGATATAAACTTCATCATTTTCTGTAATGCTTCGTGTCTCATGTTTCCAGTGTTTCTTCTGTTGCACAATATCCAATGCACTAATATTGTTGCATTATTGTGCCTTTAAGAACAGGCCCTCTGCCATGAGTATATCCAACCCAGCAACAACTATTTCCAATTCTGTTTTACAAAACCTGTGTTTGTCTTTTTCCTCATCATTTTCAATGGACTTTGTAAGCCAACATGAGTGTCGTCCACTATTATGGGCTGTCATTATTAGCCTTTCATCTTTGGGATTTAATCTACCTCTCGTTAACCATTCCTGAGTCAAATCTTGGTCAACATGAGGTTGTTCCAGAAGATCTCTACACTTGCCACTATATTTGTGGACTTTCTATGTTTTTCCTTCTTGTGTGATTATTTCCCTTGTATTCTTTCTTTTGTTTTTTGGCACATTTAGTCGATGCCTGATTTTTGTCTACTTGTGATTTGATTTCCATTCCTGCTTTATTCTGAAATACTTCTAAACTAAGCAAAGATGTCACCTTAGACAATTGCACTTCATGTTTTAAAATGTTCACCATATCTGGATCAGATGAGGTCAGCATATATGTATGCATTTCCCTGAATGAAGATCTATACATGTAGTCAATTTCAAGGAGGCCCATACCTCCTTCAGAGTGAGGAATATATAAACTTGCTATGCACTGATTTGTATATATCATTTAATAAGAGTGAAGCATTTTTCTTGATTTTGTGTTCATTGATTCAATGATTTTGGGGCCAATCAATCACCCCAAAGCTGTAAGTTAGAACAGGAAGCGCAGATTGATATATAACTTGGTCTTTATTCCTGATGTCAAAACAATTTTCAATATTATTTTTACTCTTCTAAACTATTCCTTACTGAACTTTATTCCCATTTGTTCCTGTTTTATTGCTGACTCTTCAGCTATTCCCAAATATTGATATACTACATTCTGCTCAAGTTCCTTTATTTCATATTCCTGTCCTAGATTGATTTTTCTTGGTACTGCAGCTTTTATTTTTTGTTAAATATTGTTTTTGCATATTTATCAAGACCAAATGTCATTCTTATATCATCTGAAAAAGTTGTAACCATTTGTAGTTGTGTTTTCAACTCCTCATCTGATGATACATGCAAGTTATATAATCCACAAAAAGTAGATAAGACATCTTTAAACAACGCTGGTTTCTGGGAGCCAAACTGTAACCATAATATAATCTCTTAAGGAAACAGCTTAATGGGTTAAGGGCAAGACAAATCAGAATAGATGGCAAAGAATCACCTTGGAATATCCCATCTGATTTTTTTTTATCCCCCTTTGAATTTTTATCCCTGGGATAATAATTTCCCATTTGTCATGACTCAGCTGTAAAGTAGTTTGCAACTCTTTGATGGTCACTGCAATGTAATTAATCAATGTAGGGTGTATCTTATACATCTGTAAGCATTTCATTATCCATTTATGTGGGATGCTGTCAAATGCTTTTTGTAATGTATCCATGTTATACTTAGAACTTCCTCTTTTTACAAGACTCGGTTATATCTTTGTTTATTACCAAACAATCCTTTGTCCCATATGACTTTCTTTTATTTTTCCAAATTTCTATAAGCTCCGTCTGCATCAGTTCCAGTATATAACTGTTATATTGTCGGAAAGGAAGTTATAGATCTATTGTTCTTAAGATGATTTGCAGGTTCATTCTTAAGGAGGAGTATCATTTTTTCCTTTTGTTAACCAGGCTGGTTTCTGTTCATGATGCACATGTAAATATTCTTTGCTCATGGCTAAATCAGACATTAGATACTATGTCAGGGTATAGGTTTTTCCACTTACGGGTTTTCTTAATTTTTTGTAAATTTCCCTGGCTGTTACTTTGTTCCATTTCATATCTTCTACATTATAGCCCCTTATCATTACTTTTAATTCTTCATATGCACCACAAGGCTCTATCCTTAGTCCCCTCTTCTTTAACATTTTCACCAACACCTTCTATACATTCACACAACAAGCCACCCTAGTACAATAAGCAGATGATTCCACTCTCATCTGTACATCTGACAACATGGTACACCTCCAAAAAATTACTCAGGAAGCTTTAACAGCCACAGAAACATGGCTTCATAACTTACAACTCATGCTCAGCCCAAAAAGACCAAAGTACTACTGTTTACCCAAATCCCTGTCTCTTGAAAAAACAAAATTTAAGGTCTGTCTCTTGATAATACAACCATTGAAGTCACTTCTCATAGCAAACCATTAGGAGTGATAGGGGATAATAATCTTATATTCGACCTGCATATGCAAAATTGCATAAGAAAAACACAACTAAAACTGCACTTGGCACTACTTATCTAATCCCTACTCTTCTTTATGGCAGTCCCATTCTTATTAACCGTAAGGTTTCACAAAAATTAAAACTTGAACAATGCTATAACAAAGTTACTAAATTTACATCACATACCACTTTCAAAACCCACCACTGTATAGCACTGAAAAGCCTACATTGGTTAGAATTGCCACATCAACTAACTTACACACAGCTTCTTACCACCTATAAAATTATCCAGCATCCATCTTCCCATCCAACACTGAAAAACATTCTATGCAAGTATGTTCCCAGTCAGTCATTGTGATTCAGTGATGAAAAACTCCTGTCTACAAACCTAGCAAATCTGCTGGGCATCATCTGTACTTACACAAGGTTACTAATGCCTGGAACTCCTTTCCTGTATCCATCAGGTCAATACACTACCTTCCATCTTTCAAAACCACTCTGAAAGCCTTCCTAGCTAAAATTTGGCTCTGTTCTTGCTAAAACTAGGATAAACTATATATCTAAATGTCAGCAAGTACCTTTTCATTCCTTATACCTCCTTTCTCTCCCTTCTTCACTAACTTCCTTACTGTTACCAAACTCTTTTTCCTGACTTTCTCTCTAAATATACTATAAGCCTGTTTTTCTCTCACTTCATATTGCAGTTCCTATTTTTATTACACTAACTTACCTTTAATTTCTCTACAAACTGTCTAAAATTTCTCTAAATATTAAATAATTGTCATATACTTTGTATAGATTCGTAACCAATGTTTTTATACTGTCTAATTTGTTACAATTAGTTAAACTGCAGATGATTTTGCTTTCTTTTTAAAGATAGTAAAATTCTTCTTCTTCTTAAATGTTTTGTAATAATTTGGAGCTTTTCTCCCTGGGACTCCACTGAAAATGGGCTTCTACCCAGTCGGACTTTCTCAGTAACCAAATGTCAATAAATCAATCAGTCAATAAATAAATATGTAACACCAGGCTTCATTTAATCTCTACGATTATATTGTATATTTAGTTTTGTGCTTAATATAATTTTGTCAGTATCCTTCATTATGCCTGAAAAGGGTCCATTGGACAATTTCATCTATCTTTCTATCAAATGAAAATATAGATAGATAGATAGATAGATAGATAGATAGATAGATAGATAGATGAATAAAATGTTTTTCATACATCTGACATGCTGTGTTCACTTCCCCTATGACTCATTGAATTACAATTACACACACACACACACACACACACACACATACATATGTGCATATATATATATATATATATATATATATATATTATATATATATATATGTGTGTGTGTGTGTGTGTGTGTGTGTGTGTGTGTGTGTGTGTGTATTTACCCTCTTCAGTGTTGCATAAACATGAAGAAGGGAGAAATCTCTAAAGGAAAATGGATCACTGCTGGTGCACATTTAGATACTGTACTAGTAGTTAGTTTACAAAACAATGATGACAGAGTTGAAATTTGTCAATCTGAGCTCAGCCAGATTCAACCTCATAGAGCAGTAGAGAAGCACTCTAGTCTAAAACATGTGAAAGAAAGTCTGGAACATTGTGGGACGTTATTTCATGCTAATTTTTTCACAAGCATGTGTATTGTAATGTTAGCCATGAAGCATCTATTTATTTATTTATTTATTTTATTTATTTCACATTTGTTTACTGGGGAAGTCCAAATGGGCTAGTAGCCCATTTTCAGTGGAGGCCCAGGGAGAAAAGCTCCAAAATACAATTTAACAAGCACACATTTGATACAATGTAGTTACACATTAGTTACAAAGTAAAAAATCATGCCTATAGAATTACAGAATACTATATACACAGAGATACATCAGCTACGAATCAGTGTACAGGCATTTCTGCAGTGGACAATGAGTAGAAGATAGATGCTAGGAAGGAGAAAAGGGTAAATTAGGAAGGGTTAAACAGGTGAAATGGAAGGGAGAATGGAGTAGAAGAAAGGTGTTTACAGGAAAGTGTGAGAGTTAGAGAAAGCAGGAAACATCTAGTAGAATTTATGGCCCATCAGCCTGAGGCTGTGCATGAGCCGGCTGTCAGTTAACTGTGCCTTGAAAACTTGTTTAAACTTGGATGAGTTGAAGATATTACTAATATGTTGAGGGATGGCATTCCAGTCCCTGGATGTATGATTGGAGTAAAGAGAATCGCCAAATGTGTTGTCAGATTTTTGTGACTTTTAATAGGAATTTATCAGAAGATCTTAGGGTTCTATTATTAGATTAGGGTTTTAGGATATTTTGAAGAGTGGGACACTTGTCATTTTGGTATATTACTGTATGGGCAGTCATGAGTTGATTGAATGATACGAGGTTGGGTAGTTCTAGCCAGTTTAGTTGGTGAAAGGCAGCACAGTGGTGGGATCTGTATGATGAGTCTGTGGCAAATCTGGCAACTTTGTTATAGCAGGCTTCTTTTGGCTTGGTCTGATTTCTTATGGTTGGTGAAGATGGGTGAGGCATATAGTAGGGCAGATAGTAGGTGGCTCCTGTCAATAGTTTGTATGATGGAGCTAGTGAGATATGGTTTGACTGCATAGAGGAAACTAAGTTTTATATGGGTCTTTTTGATGACTAGTGCTAAGTGTTTATCGAATCTCAAGCTGTTGTCCATGGTGACAGTTTAGTATGAGAGACAGGTTCAATTTTGGTATTGTTTGCTGAAAGGATGAGAAAGGAGAATGTAAAATAAGGTAATCTGTTTTTGGCAAAGAGCATTAATCTACTTTTACTGGGATTGAGAATACATTGATAGTTGAAGAGTCAGGATTCAATGGCTGAGAAGGATTGCTGGGTGATTTTTTGAAGCTGTGGAAGGGAGGGAGCAGCAGAGATGAGCATGGAGTCATCTGCATATTGAATGATAGTGGCTACATTAGTACCAGTGTGGACTCTGTTGATGAAGATAGTAAAGAGGAGTGGCCCTAGAATTGAACCTTGTGGGATGCCTACTGTGACAGGTAACAGGGAGGATAGATCTCCTTGCCATCTGACTGCTTGTTGTCAATTAGACAAGTAGCTGTGAAACCAAGAAAGGATTGTATGACGTAGGTTTACGGATGCAAGTTTATCAAGGAGTCTTTGCTGGGAAACCATATGGAATGCCATGGACATGTCTAGGAAGATGAAGGAAACTAGTTGTCCATTATTTTTGAACTGGTTGATTGTGTTCGTAAAGCTTATAAGGGCAGCTGTGGTACTGTGACCAGATCTGGTAGTTGGTAAGTAGGTTATTGTTTAGAAGGTAGTTCATGAGTTGAATATGTATACATTTTTTAGAATTTCGATAGTGGAGGTAATATGACTATTGGTTGGTAGTTAGAGAGGTCTGTTGAGGTGCCACCTTTATGCAGAGGGGTATATAGGACATTTTCCAGAGCTTGGTAATATATTGTTCTGTGATAGATCAGTTGATCAGAAGAGAGATGGGGTAAGAGAGAGCATTTGCTGCTAGTTTGAGATATCTGGATGGAAGATGATCTGCTTCAAGAGATGTGGGTTTAAGTTTGTTGAGAAATTTTTTTATGCTGCTGGTTTGTACTGGTTTTAGGAAGAATGGATTGGTAGTTGCTTCAGCTTTTGTATGAATGGACTGGGGGTATTGTTTTAATTTTTGTTTAGTGATACTATAGTATTTGTAAAATATGTATGAAACTGGATAGCTATGCTATCACTGGTATTTGTACTAGTGGGGGGTTGGAGTTAAGGATTGGGCAGGTAGTAGAAGTTGTTTTAAAACACCCCAGAACTTTCACAGATTTATTTTTTGGTGTTTTTGTTGGCTCTTAGTATAGCATGCTTTTTTATCATTCTTGATTTCTTTTTTTGGAATTGTTTCTTGGTTGGCAGTAGTAGTCTAGGGTAGCTTGGCTTTTATTGACCTGATATTGTGTCCAGGCTTTGTCTCTTGGCTTTAGTAGTTTTTGGTATATTTAGATAACCAGTGTGTATAGATTGATTTTACACTGATATTCCTGTGATAGATTGGTTGATCAGAAGAGAGACGAGGTAAGAGAGAGCATTTGCTGCTAGTTTTAGATATTTGGATGGAAGATGATTTGCAAGAGATGTGGGTTTAAGTTTGCTAAGTATTTTTTATGCTGCTGGTTTGTACTGGTTTTAGGAAGAATGGATTGGCTAGAGTGTTTATTATGTTTAAGAAATGATTAAAGTATTGTATGGCAGAATCAAGCTGGAGATGCTTTAGGGGGAACCAGTCACAGTGCTGGAGGAGTGATATGAGAGTATCAAGTGAAAAGTGTTTTTTGTTAGGAACTTGTTTAGCTATGGCATTTTGGGTGGGGGGGGGGCAAAGACATTGCCTAAGTAGATAGGTAGATAGAGGGTCACTGAGGCTTTTAGGGAGGCAACCTGACAGATGGGCCAATAATGGCTTGTTGATTAAAGTCCAGTCAAGTCTTGACTACCTATTGCTGTGTTTGTCTATTCTATGTGAGGATTGTATTGTTTGGGTGTATCTGTATTTGTTTATAAAGTTAGTGGGGTTGTCAGAGGCACAGGTGAGCCAGTCCATATTGAAGTCCCCCATTATTACGATTTCCTGATTAAATGTAGAGGAAGACCAATCAAAAAAGGTTTCAGGTATGGAGAGGTTGTTGCCAGCCGGGATGTAGATTGATAAAATGAATATATATTTTTAGGATTAATTTTAAGACTGGTAATTAATATTTCAGTATTATTGAGTTCTGGTGGGTTAAGTTTTAAACATTCAAGTTTTAGTGTATTTTTATAGATTACAGCTATGCCTCCACCATGTTTGCCTATGCTATCCAGCCTGTGAATGTTATAACCTGGGGTTAGAATTTCATTATCAGTTATGTGAGGCTTTAGCCATGTTTCAGTTATGACTACTATGTCAGGGGAGTATAGGGAGAGGAAAGCATGAAATTCATGTATTTTGTTTGTGAGTTTCCTTACATTCATGTTGATAAGTAGAAGATCAGAGCCATAACATGATAGATTTGTGAAGAAATGGGATTGTGTAGTGGGTGGTATGTAGGGTGTCTGCTGAGAGTGTTTAGGGACTAGATTGGGGTGGGTGTATCCACGTAGTTGGAGGAGAGAGAGAGAGAGTTTATGTAGCAATGGGTGTAGGAGTTTAGGTGTTATTTTAGCGTATTTATAATTTAGATAAGGAGTAACTGGTTGTTGTGTATATTGGTATGTAAAAATTCTGTATTGGTACTGTTGAAGAGATGTGGTGATATGGCAACATTTGTGTAGGTAGTACATGGAGGAGCGAGGAAGGGGTGGGTAGAAGAAGACATTTTTGTGATTAGATGATTGTGATAGCAGGTAAGATGATGGGCTATGATCAGTAAAAAGAGGAAATAAGTGTGTAACAGTAACATTGTAGGATAGAGGGTGTTACTTGTATTGGTTTTGGTAGAATTATTATTTGTTAAGGTGAGTGAAGATATGTTGGTGGAGGTTAGTGGTGAGGGGAGGGTGGTTTTGCAGGGAGTTGTATGTGACTTGTTAAGCTGTAGTGATGGTATGTGCCTTGTTAAGCAGTAGAGATGGTGATTGGATAATGGGGTGGGGTAGGTGTGGCCTGTTAGAATAAATGTAGTTGTAGTGGGGGTGGGTGGGAAATGGGGGTAGGGTAGAGGAGTGGAGTAAGGGAGCATGGACGGGGCTGAGACAGACTCAAATATTGGCCAAATGCTTAGAAAACAATCAGCAAGTAGAACGCTGCTTATCTGAAAACTTTTCAAGTAGAACGCTGCTTATTTGAAAACTGTTCCACACTGTCTCTGAAGGAGAATATGTTAAGTATGTTTTGTTGTACCTAGAAGAAAGGTTTGTTGATAGGATTCTCGTATAGTTGCAGTCTGGATGAGAAAGTGTGAATATAAGGAGGGAAGCTAGATGGATAATTATATAACTTATTAGATTATATAGGATGGTGTGGGACAGTGGAGGATAGGGTCAAAAGGGGTGTAAGTTAAGGTAGAGAGGATAAGGCATTTTAATAACTAGAGTTAGAATGGTGATAGAGAGAGGGGAACAGAGTAAATTAAGGATAAGGAGGATAGGCCTGAGTTGATAACTTGTGCAAGGAAAGATGAGATGTACTGGGGAGTATTGGGAGGGTAGCAGTGATGTGCAATACAGCTATGAGGTGGTATGGAACATATACACTAAGTTATAAAACTACAATTTACATACAATAGTAGGCTGCAAGCTGTAGTTGCTTGCTAGGGTCCTAGACTTCGACAGAGGCTGCTACTTGTGTCTAGGAAAAGGTAAGAACAGATGAGAAGGTTATGAGCTGTGAGGGTATAGTTATGATGAAACAGCATAAAGATCAGGGGAGAACATAGGGAGAATAGGTAAGTTAGATGGGAAATTACAGGAGATGTGATAAGGAAAAGGAAGAAGTATTGTAGCAGAGAAGTAGGAAGAAGTTGGAAGAAGTAGTGTAACCGAGAGATTAGACAACAAATACAGCAGCAATTACCATTCAATAAGCCAATCTTCAGTAGTATTAAACAAAAAATGGTTGTTTACAGAGTTAATAGGTGAAGGGTATCAACAACATACACTTAAAATGCACTTAGGTTATAGCGTGTTGAACTAGAAGTCAGATACACAGATTTTGTTCTTTTTTGTGTTAAAATAATGAGTGTTTAGGTTGACTTACATAAGTTCTGCTTGAGAACAAACAACTGTTTTAACTGCAATGAGTTTATATAGGTACAAACTGTACATATAAGTCAGAGTTTAATTACTGACAGAAAACGAATGGAGCAAGACTCTTCTTATGCTGCAGATAACTACTAGAGGGTTAATTCATGATGTGAAAATCTGCATTTGGATGAAGATACAAAACACTACAGGCTTTCATGCTCATTTCTTCAGATATCAAAAGGTACCCCTACTTATACTGGATCCTGAAAATGCACATTAATTGGTTTTGTGATGTTGATGAGATGGTAGAAATAGAAAAGTGTAACCTCAGTTATAAAAACAAGGCATGCAAAGTGGTAAACTAGTTCCATGGCAAAAAGTACACTCTTAATAGTGGTTGGGAGATTAAAGTACATTTACTCTGAGTACCTGAAAACAATACAGACTTTTTTATGTAGTCTTTTGTGAGATCAAGATTGCTGAAAAATTTGGTAGCACTTGCAAAGTGTCATTTAAGTGGCCTCACTGGAAAACTGGAGTTGGAAGCAGGACAGGATTAGAACTGAACAACATTTTGTTTAGCTGAAGAAATTATGTCCATTTATGAAACTATGCATTTAAATAGAAAAGGAAAAATAAAACAGGCAGAGTACACTATTCATATACAGCAATGTTGTTTTTTTATTACTAGACACTATGAAGACTGCTAGAAAGAGCTCAAACATCAGAAACTAGATTACCTGCTATACAGTTTTTTGTGTGTGTTAAGAATGGCTTACCAATGAACTTTGAGAATGATACATTTTAAAGGGAATGCAACTGGAACTATGATCAAATTCTGTTTCTGTTTCAGGTGTACTTATTATGTTTGTCTCAGTATAAACTAGAAAACTCCCTCAAGGGGACTGTGACTGATGCCTTTGTACCCTAATATGACACTTTCATGTGCATTACTATCAACCTTATATATAATGCTGCTAGTCATGTTGGCTTTATTGTTTATCTGTCTACTTCAATCTTAGTCCTTAGCTAGTAATGTAGAGTATAAAATTAATATTGATGCATGCAGAATGATTGTTGTTATAGACTGACAGATATTAAGTGCATATGCCATCTTTGAGCAGGTCTGTTTCTGACATGTACTAATTTAAATTGTTTGCTGCTCTCTGATAATGGAAAAACAATACACATTATAATCAAAAAATAGAGCGGCCATGGTGGTGCAGTAGTTAGCATTGCTGCCTCACAGCAAAAGGTTCTCCGGTTTGATCCTCAGCTGGGGTGCCTTCTGTGCGGAGTCTGCATATCCTCCCTGTGGTCACGTGGCTTTCCTCCGGGTGCTCCGGTTTCATCCCAAAGACATGCTGTAGGTGGATTGGGCACTCTAAATTGGCCCTAGACGTGAGTGTGTGCGTGTGTGTGCATCCTGTGGAAGGTTGGGTGCCGGGCTGGCAACTCGACACCGTAAAACTCCACTGCCAATCATGAGCGGACAGGTGATCCACTGTGACAGCCCTTAACCAGGAAAAGCCAAAAGAAGATTGTAATAAAAAAATACCTTACTTTATACTATATAAATATTTGTAGTTTCAAATGTATTTCCTTATAATGGAAAACGATTACTTTGTACATATCACTTTTTGTAACATCATTACATCTGATATTAAGATTCTCAGTAGAAAATAATAGAGGAGAAACAATATAAAGTAAACGTTTTAAGGATAGGTAGCAGAAAAAAACGATTCTGACTAAAGATTTTATGAGGTTTGAAACAAATGCATTCTTCCAAATTATAAGACATCCTTGGAATTATGCATCTTTCTTATGACAAGTAACCTTCATTTATTTATTTCTGAACTTTACAGTTAAGGCAGTCCACTACCTGCCTCAGAAGGTGAAGGTGAAGTACATTCATCTCTTCTGTCTTTAGTGTGAACATTCCCAGTGTTTGGAACCTTTTGCTAAGACACACATTTTACATATCTCTTTTTCTGAAACAAAAATAAATGACCTTGTGTGGTAGAATTTTGCAATATAGTTTAAGTCTACACATTTTACACAGTCTCTTTGATAATGTGCTTATATTTTAACATCATTTTGGTTATTCTGATTTTTAAACATTTATTTCTAAGTAGTATCCTACATTCCTACTAGAAGTGGGAAGAGTTATGTGCTATTTCAAATTCAAATTTTATGTTAATTTGATGCTCAGATTTTTAGCAGCATGTTCATAATTTTCAAGGGCCTTTGCTTCTGTTTTCAGTGTCTGCAGATTGAAAGGTAGGAACTTAGGAGTGACAAACACACTGCTTTTTTTTTTTTTATTTCATGCATCTTCAGATATCCATTTAGTCTTCACAACCAGGCTAGTTAACTCTGTAATTTATTTTTCTTTTGCACTGAACCTCTACAGTTGTACACAAGACTGTGGTATTGCCTCTCCAAATCTGGTGTCACCAAGAGACAATTATCAAATTATATAGCCCCAGTCTAAAACCTAACACCTACAGGATTAACCGGATTACCCCCTGTACTGATACCTGTTCTTCAGTCATTGCTTCTAAGGTTATAGTTCCCCTAATATGTTACTCTCAGTTATCCAGTTTTCTATCTAGTTCAGCATACTGGGTCTGTCCCCAAAGCCATTTAATATTTCCTGCACACATATGTTGCACAGTGCCAAAACGATTTCTGAAGTTCACATATACTACACCCACCAATGTTATAGTTATTTTGTTCTTATTTTACTATTTGTAATGTGCCTTATTTCAGAGGCACAAAAACTAAGACTGATTGATTTAATGATTGATCGACTGGTTGTAGATATGATTGTGCTACAGTTGATTTCATGTTTTACATTAACTTGATTTCACTATAATGACGATTGGCCTTTGACACCATCCCCCACTCTGGAATCATAAATAAACTTACTAAGCTGGGCATTAATCCCTACGTCACCCAATGGGTTGCTAACTGGCTTAATGACAGAACCCACACTGTAAACGTAGCCGACTCCAAATCCAGCTCTAGACAAGTGACAAGTGGAGTACCTCAGGGTTCAGTCCTGGGACCGCTCTTGTTTGACATCTACTTCTCTGAAGTACAGGCCAACACTAAGAGACTCTGGCTAACAAAGTTCTCAGATGACTGCAAACTGGGAGCCATTATTGAACTCCCAAATGATGTGGATACTCTACAAAAGGGCCTTACAGAAACAGATGCTTGGTACCAGAGCCATGGGCTCAAGCTCAATGCCAAGAAATGTATAGTTATCCCCTTTGGGTAAAAACATGTACCCGTGAATTACCATATAGGTGGCAGTACACTAAACACCGAAAGTGTGATAAGAGACGTAGGGACACAGGTGGACAGTGGTCTCACCTTCAATAACCACATCGCCCCAACAGTCAGGAAATCCTTCTATGTGGCACACCTCATCACTAAGGGCTTTTCATCCAGAAAAAAGGAGGTCATTGCCCCACTGTACTCATCCTTCATTAGACCCATTATAGAATACAACAACCCGTTTGATATGTACCTCTCAAGACATCTACAACAACTGGAAAGGCCGCAGAAATACCTCACTAAAAGAATCACAGGCCTAAAGCAGATGCCCTACGCTGACCGCCTTAAAAAACTCCAGCTATACTCTGTCGCATATCGTCTACTCAGAGGCGATCTCTGCTTAACATACAAGGCCATGTCAAACCCAGAGCTGTTGGACATGCTACACTTAAAGAAATCCCAATCCCTCAGAGCCACACACTCCAGGGATCTAAACCTTGTCATCACAATAAATAAAACATGCTGGAGGGATAGATTCCTGACCCAGAGACTCCCCAGACTCTGGAATAGATTGCCCATACATGTCAAGCAGAGTGCCTCTTTGGCCCTCTTCAAAAGGAACCTTGACGATTGGATGGGAGAAAGGAAATTCACCTCGGGGATCACGTCAGTTGCCCTGCTAGACAGGGGTCCAGGGAAGTGAATAGTGTGGGAGGAGGTAGCCAGGGAAATGTTATGGCTAGGCTTGTATAGGCCCTAGGGCTGATAGCCTAGTACCAACCTATGAACCTATGAACCTATTTATACTTTAAAGTGCAAACAAAGTACAAATACAGCCAGCAAATAGATAAAGGCTCCTGTGACACGAAATAAAAAATACTTGATAAATTCACTCAACCACATGCACAGGAACCAAAGCAGCAGCAGCTCAAACAAGCAAAAAATATACTACATCTATTTGTCCCAAAAACGATCACTGAGAACGATATAAAAGCTTTTTATTCCATAAAAAAGTAAGCGCTTTCACCCGTAGGCTTCTTCAGACTTCAATTCATTTCTTAGCACAATGCCTTTATATAACACCAATTAACAATTGATAGGTTACTAACACAAATACGTCATAAACATTTAAAAAGACAGATTAAAAACACTTATAAACTTTTAAAAGCATGATATAAAAACTTAATATAACAACTTATTAAATCAAAATAATACATCATATATGTATCATCTTTTAGGTCTTTTCACCCTCCTTCTACGCAAAATAGGATTAAGCTGAATCTTGTCATTTAAGCCAGGGAATTTATCCACGCTAAGGCGTATAATCCATCTTAGTTCACATTCTTGTGCATAGTTATCACAATCTCCTCCTCTCATACTAGGACTAACATTCTGTATTACACAAAACTTAAAAGAGTGTAACGCTCCATGAGATTTATGATGTTTAGCTAGGGCATTGTGATCAGACCCTATACGCATATGGTATACATGTTCCCTAACGCGTTCCCTAAGCTGTCTATTGGTCTTTCCAATATAAAATGCTGCACATTGCGTGCATCTAGCTAAATAAACCACATTGCTACTTAGGCAATTAGTCATGGTATTAAATGTATATACATGCTTAGTTACCAGGTGTTGAAAATTCATATCCCTATCTATATATTTACACTGATTACAACTGCTGCAAGGTGCAGTATTATATTCAGCAGAAAAAGTAATAGAATTATCCAATTTCAAGGACGAATGGCATAACAAACGTTTCAAATTGGGTTTATTCTTAAAAATATACTTAGGTCTCTGTCCAACCAACTCACTGATTTCACTATCTAGTAGAAGGGTATTCCAATGTTTCTCCACTGAACTTCTAATAAATTCCAAATCCTTAGTGTAGAACATGGGTAACCTTACTTGGCACACTTTATTCACTATAACAGGATTGTGAACCTCCAGACCTTCTGAGAAATATGGTCATGCCCTCATTTCTCTCAATCCATTAATTTCCAGAGAGACTTGATTAAAAACCTCTTCACTGTAACCTCTCTCTGTCAATCTTGTTTTGAGATCTGCTAGTTCTTGTAAATACCCCTCATATGAGGGATTAAGCCTGGACACCCTCATGATTTGTCCCTTTACCACATTGTTAAAAACGTGTTTTGGGTGCATACTATGTCGATGTAGGAGGGTATTCCTATGACATGCTTTCCTATGAACTGATGTATTTAACAACCCATTTTCTAATCTAATAATATTAACATCCAGAAAGGATATTCTAAACAAGGAAAAACAAAAAGTAAACTTCAAAAAACTAGTGAGGTTATTCACAGTTCCAATAAATTCTAAAAGACCAATCTCATCACGCCTCCAAATCAGGAAGAGGTCGTCCACAAACCTCCTGTAAAAACCCACATTACTTTTAAACGACTCAAGTGGGAATAGGAACTCTTCCTCCCAATCAGCCATTACAAAGTTGGCGTAGCTATTAGCACAAGCTGTGCCCATAGCTAGGCCATCCTTCTGTGAGTAAATATTCTCATCAAAAATAAAAATGTTGTTATTCAGCACTGTCTCAAGAAACAGGGCTAGCAAATCTATTCTCTGCGCACTGATGTCTGATTTCCTATTTAGATATTGTTGCACTCTATTTACCCCCACATCATTGGGTATTACAGTAAACAAACTAATGACATCCAAAGTAACCAAAAAATAAGGTTCATGATAGTAGCTGGACAAGGATAGTATCTGGACAAGGGTGGCTTACTGAACCTTTTGCTGTTTTTTTAGAATACCATCATAGACCAGTGGTTGATACTAACACATATATTTTGAAAGATAGCAAGCAATGTTTGTTAGACCTTTATAGTTATACCAAGTCTCTTCATGATCATGAACCTTATTTTTTGGTTACTTTGGATGTCATTAGTTTGTTTACTGTAATACCCAATGATGTGGGGGTAAATAGAGTGCAACAATATCTAAATAGGAAATCAGACATCAGTGCGCAGAGAATAGATTTGCTAGCCCTGTTTCTTGAGACAGTGCTGAATAACAACATTTTTATTTTTGATGAGAATATTTACTCACAGAAGGATGGCATAGCTATGGGCACAGCTTGTGCCAATAGCTACGCCAACCTTGTAATGGCTGATTTGGAGGAAGAGTTCCTATTCCCACTTGAGTCATTTAAAAGTAATGTGGGTTTTTACAGGAGGTTTGTGGACGACCTCTTCCTTATTTGGAGGGGTGATGAGATTGGTCTTTTAGAATTTATTGGAACTGTGAATATCCTCACTAGTTTTTTGAAGTTTACTTTTTGTTTTTCCTTGTTTAGAATATCCTTTCTGGATGTTAATATTATTAGATTAGAAAATGGGTTGTTAAATACATCAGTTCATAGGAAAGCATGTCATAGGAATACCCTCCTTCATCGACATAGTATGCACCCAAAACACGTTTTTAACAATGTGGTAAAGGGACAAATCATGAGGGTGTCCAGGCTTAATCCCTCATATGAGGGGTATTTACAAGAACTAGCAGATCTCAAAACAAGATTCACAGAGAGAGGTTACAGTGAAGAGGTTTTTAATCAAGTCTCTCTGGAAATTAATGGATTGAGAGAAACGAGGGCACAACCATATTTCTCAGAAGGTCTGGAGGTTCACAATCCTGTTATAGTGAATAAAGTATGCCAAATTAGGTTACCCATGTTCTACACTAAGGATTTGGAATTTATTAGAAGTTCAGTGGAGAAACATTGGGATACTCTTTTACTAGATAGTGAAATCAGTGAGTTGGTAGGACAGAGACCTAAGTATATTTTTAAGAATAAACCCAATTTGAAACGTTTGTTATGCCATTCGTCCTTGAAATTGAATAATTCTATTACTTTTTCTGCTGAATATAATACTACACCTTGCAGCAGTTATAATCAGTGTAAATATATAGATAGGGATATGAATTTTCAACACCCAGTAACTAAGCATGTATCTACATTTAATACAATGATTAATTGCCTAAGTAGTAATGTGGTTTATTTAGCTAGATGCACGCAATGTGCAGCATTTTATATTGGAAAGACCAATAGACAGCTTAGGGAACACGTTAGGGAACACGTATACCATATGCGTATAGGGTCTGATCACAATGCCCTAGCTAAACATCATAAATCTCATGGAGCGTTACACTCTTTTAAGTTTTGTGTAATACAGAATGTTAATCCTAGTATGAGAGGAGGAGATTGTGATAACTATACACAAGAATGTGAACTAAGATAGATTATACGCCTTAGAGCGGATAAATTCCCTGGCTTAAATGACAAGATTCAGCTTAAACCCATTTTGCGTAGAAGGAGGGTGAAAAGACCTAAAAGATGATACATATATGATGTATTATTTTGATTTAATAAGTTGTTATGTTAAGTTTTTATATCATGCTTTTAAAAGTTTATAAGTGTTTTTAATCTGTCTTTTTAAATGTTTATGACGTATTTGTGTTAGTAACCTATCAATTGTTAATTGGTGTTATATAAAGGCATTGTGCTAAGAAATTAATTGAAGTCTGAAGAAGCCTACAGGTGAAAGTGTTTACTTTTTTATGGAATAAAAAGTTTTTATATCGTTCTCAGTGATCGTTTTTGGGACAAATAGATGTAGTATATTTTTTGCTTGTTTGAGCTGCTGCCGCTTTGGTTCCTGTGCATGTGGTCGAGTGAATTTATCAACTATTTATACTTTAGTTTTATCTCAGTTTTCAGCTTTTGTCTGAGACTGAAATCAGTCTACTTTGGTCAGAATTCTCCCACAGTAAACAAATTCAAATAAAATAAATCAAAACAATACAGTAAATGACTGGACCACGATGAACTAGCAAGGTACCTAATGTGTAAATTTATGCCATTACTGGACACTCCCCCCAGTCACATTACATCAGCTCATTCTACTGTTTATAGTGAGAACTTAGCAAAGGCCCACCCCTTTAGCTTCTGAATATTGAATTATCTCTCTTCACTTTCTACTAAAAAAAACTGTTTCCTGCCTTTCCTGGAACTAGTGTAGTCCACCTAGATACAGATTTGCTGTATCCAGGACTGTCTGTATGTTTCTGAGTGGTGCAAAAAGTCTGCTCTTCAATTTTTCCCTGATATCTGCTAGTTCTCTCCTCTCCAGCACTTTTACTATCTTATTAGTCAAGCACTTTACCAAACTTCTTGTAGCAATTATTGTAGCACACAAAAGTGCTACTAGCACTAAACATTCTACAAGGAAACAGCTCCAGAACTTATTATTAATGCCCACCCCTCCAGGCATGTCTAAAGGTCAGTTCCCTGTGCTTTCTCCTATTAACCTGGTGAGCTTGGGCATCATGAGGCAATGTAGCAACTGCCACATGTATACTAACAACCCTCTCCTCTTACCTCCCAACACTCAGACTTGCAAGAGATGCACTTATATAGCCAAACTGGAAGCCACGCACTCTCCAGCCAAGACCGGAATAGCTGGCCAAGAGGAAAAGGTCAACACTTGCACCACCCAAACAATGGAGACCTCAAAGGCAGAAATGCACTCGACCACCACAACACAACATTAATCATGAGACACATAACTCTCCTAAACAGTGTGCCACTCAACCAAAGCCCCTAAGGCAAAACAGCATGCCCAACACACTAGTCACAGACGACTCAATATTGAGGCACACTGATGTCCCACTCACTAGGTTGAATAAGTAGAAAGTAACAGTCAGCTGCCTGTCAGGTGCCATGATCCACTACATAACGCACACACCCAAGTCCCTCAACAACAGTTACAAATATGACTCTGTCATTGTACATGTGGGTGTGAATGACCTGAGACATACCTCCCTGGACTACAGGAAAAGAGACATGGAGGAGCTCTTGGATTATGTAATCCAAGCAGGTATGACCCTCGCCCTGAGCAGCCTCCTACCATCACCCAGAATGATACCACAGTACAAGCAGAAAATGATTGATTTCAACAATTGACTAAGTTTCTGGTGTCATTCTAAGAGGATCCAGTATCTGTCTGCCTGGGATGATATGGTTGACAGACCTTAATGCTTTGCCAGAGATGGCCTGCATCTGTCACCCCTGGGCTTCCGGATACTGTCCAAGGCTCTTGCTACCCCTATAGTGACTTTTTAGGTGGTGTTCCAAAGACCAAATCACCACCATAACAGTTACAAACAAATGCAATCTGAGAGTCATGCTGCTCAATGCTAGAAGTCTAAATCTCAAAATGCACTTGCTCGAAGCACTCCTTAAAATGGAGAAAATCGATATTTGTGCTGTAACAGAGACCTGGTTCAAGGCAGCAGAAAGCACCCCTGCACTACCAGGCTATAACTCATTCCACACCTTTCAGCCCCAGAACTTGGACCGAAGCTCCAAAGGCGGTGGTGTTTCCATATTCATAAAGGATGCGCACACCTCCAGACTGGTAGCTCAACATAATGCATCAGAGATATTTCAGGTGCAGCTAACATTGGGTAAGACAGCGATTCAGGTCATAGCCTACTACAGGTCCCCCAGCCATGACGCAAGGCTCACATTCCACGTTCCTAAGCACCCTGGAGAATATTAGGGTCCAACCTAACACTCTCAAACTGGGTGACTTCAACTACATCGCCATTAACTGGGAAAACTACTCATGTAGCAATACACTTTTTTCACGTTTCCTGGAATTCATTAATTCCAATGCCCTAGACCAGCTCATTCTTATCCCCACTAGAGGTAGCAACATCCTTGACCTGGTCATTACTAACATGGGCAACTGTTGCTCTGTACCAATAGTCAACTCCTCCCTGATTAGATCTGACCACAAACTAATCGCCTTGGAAATCCACATCCCTTCCAACCCCCCACAGATGTAACCACTATGAAAAACTTCTCCAAAGCTAACTTTGGGATCCTAAAAACAGAGGTGGCTAACTTCATGGCACCCATGCAATTGGAGAACAGCTGCATGACTGCCAAATCATACACAAATGCCCTGTACAAACACGTACACAAATGCATGGATCTCACCATACCCAATAGAATCAAGATGCTCTCCTCCAAAAAAAAAGTCCTAAGACTGGAAAAACTCTTATCAGCCTCAGCAAAAGGTTGAGATCCCTCATCAAATCCTCTAAAGCTAGCTATGAAAACAGAATTGCAGCAGATAGTAAAGACAATCACAAGGCCTTCTGTAGTTATGTAAAGAATCTCCATGGCAATACCCAGATTTGCTCGGAGCTGTTGCACAATGGCACCTCCTATACCGAGCTGACAGATATTGCCAATATACTGGCCGACAGATTCAGTGCCAACTTTACCCCTCCCCCCAAAGGACCAATCACAGTACCAATAGATTGCCAGACACCCAGTATTGCTGCTGCACAGGTTAAAACAGCACTGTCCAAGACCACAAATACAGCTTCTATGGGACCTGACAATATCCCTGGTTGTGTTCTACATGAACTACAGAGTGAACTGGCACCTCACCTGTGTGCCCTGTTCAATCACAGCCTCACCTCTGGCTTTGTCCCTATCAAATGGTGCACTGCTACAGACATCCTTCTCCACAAAGGAGGAGTGACTACAGACCCTGGGAACTATCATCCCGTTAGTCTGATAAGTCTGATATGCAAAGCTATGGAATGCATCATCATGAACCTAATAAACAAGGATATAGGGAATCTCCAAACTCTGGATCCCACACAGTTTGGTTTTGTGAAGGGTAGATCATGCCTGATCAACCTGGTTGACTTCTTTGAGTCAGTCTCCAGAGCTGTGAATGAAGGCAAGGTGGTTCATACAGACTACCTTGATCTGGCCAAGGCATTTGATACCATTCCCCACTCAGGAATCATAGGAAAAACTCACTAAGCTAGGCAGCAACCCCTATATCAATAGGTGGGTTGCAAACTGGCTCATAGATAGAACCCACAGTGTAAAAGTAGCTGACTCCAAGTCAGACTGCTGACCAGTCATGAGTGGAGTCCCACAGGGTTCGGTCCTGGGTCCTCTCCTGTTTTGTATCTACTTCTCTGAAGTCCAGGCCAACACAAATGGAACCTAGCTGACAGAGCTCGCAGATGATTGCAAGTTGGAAGCCATAATTAACTCCCCACGTGATGCTGACATCCTGCAGAAAGGCTTCACTGAGACCAACTACTGGTGTCGGAACCATGGCCTTAAGTTCAATGCCAAAAAATGTGTCGTCATCCCCTTTGGGGGAAAAACCCAGTTCCCATGAATTACCACACTGGTGGTAGCCCACTGAACACAGAAGGCGTCATAAGGGATCTGGGAACACAGGTTGACACCAACCTCTCTTTTGACTACCACATTGCCACTGTGGTCAGAAAGTCCTTCTATGTGGCACATCTAATTACTAAGGGTTTTGCAACCAGGAAGAGGTCATTGCCTCCCTCTACTCTTCCCTCATTAGGCCAATCATTAAGTACAATGCCCCATTTGGCATGTACCTCACTAGACACCTGCAGCAACTGGAGAGGCTGCAAATGTATCTCACAAAGAGGATCCTAGGCCTTATACACTTGTCCTATATGGACAGACTCAAAAAACTCCAACTATTCTCTGTCTCATATTGCCTACTTGGAGGCGATCTCTGCTTGACTTACAAAGCCATGTCTGACCCAGCTCTGTTAGAAATGCTACATCTAAAGAAATACCAATCCCTCCACACTACACACTCCAGAGACCTCAACCTCATTACCACAGTCAACAGAACAAGCTGGAGGGACAGGTTCATAACCCACAGACTGCCCATGCTATGGAATAGACTTCCCATACATGTCAAGCGGAGCACCTCACTGGCCCTCTTCAAGAGAAATCTTGACGAGTGGATGGGAAATAGAAAATTCACCCTGGGGATCTCTCCAGTGGCTCTACTTGACAGAGGCAGTGGGAACTAAGATCGGGTGTCACGATGCCAGGGTAATCTTATGGGCTAGGCTTGTAAAGGCTCCAGGGCCATTAGCCTAGTATACACCTATGAACTACTGCCACCCACCAGTTCTCAGTAGGGGCAGCTACACTCTTTTGCCAGTAATTAAATCAACATCCTGACAGGTCATATACCACCTGTAAGGCAGCCAACAATTTCCCCATCCTGTAAATCACTGACAATTTGAGTCAGGCAATGCTAATCATTAGTTTCATACTTCTTATTGTTCAAAATTACACTTTTGATGCAAAACCTGCCCTTCTAGCAACTTTATTAAGATAATATTTAAAAATGCCTTTATTTTGCATAGATATCTTTTTCTTACTCACTCACGCAAGCATACACAGAGGTGCCCACCAATTAGACAATTAATTGACTGTGTACAGCTGTGAAGTACTGTTATGTATGAAGCATCCTGACCAAATGTATTTTTCCTTAAAAAGTGGCTAACAAATTTTAGTCATTCATTTGTTCATGTGAATGAACAGATGAATAATTGTTTCAAATTGCAATTTTTTTGCTCCCAAGACTATTCTGTTTTAATTTCATACTTCTCAAGTGTACCTCATTATGAGGTACGTTCCTCATTTTAACTATTAAAAAGTTATTGCTCCACACCCTTCCCCATTGAAAGGTTCTGTCAAACATTCATGGTTATGATTTTTAGCTGATATCCATGGTAAATAATTCCGAATCATATAAATATACCAAAATAACTTTTAAGTATAATGCAACACATTTGAATCATCCTGTGACTGAGTGTGAGCTTCCTAGCTGAAAATTTTATTAAGCTAATAATTGTTCTACATTTTGCCCATTTGCTCCACATTGTTAAAGACACTGCTCCACGTTTTTTGTATATATAAGGTTGAGATGCTAGCATCTCCTTTTAAAAGCACGTAAAAGTCGTGAATAACAGCAGTTCATTCTTTTTTTCATTCAGTGTTTTAGGAATGAAAGGGTAAATGTTCAACGTATAAATTGGCTTGCTTGAGCTGCCTACAACCTGTACAAATCATATGCATTTTTGTCAAATGTGCAACAAAAGAGGGTAAGTAAGCATTGCTTTATGAAGTGAAAATTCACTCCCTTGAAAGTTAAGCATTTTTCCTTTGCATTCACTGCAGTTGAATGTAGTGCAACTAAATACTAAAAAAAGTCCAGGGAACATCTCAGTACCCCAGTGCATACTTCTCAACCTCTTAGCGCAAGAAATCTGCAGAAAGGCTAAAATAATGGACGTGAGGTGGGGGATGGACAAAGACACAAAAGTAGAGACGGATTTTACATATTGCTGATATTAATGTAGAAGATTCCTGGAATAACAGAAGTTATGTTAGCATGCATTTTCTGAAGGACATGAAGTCTGAAAGTCAAACGTGTGTCACTATTTAGTAACTTCAAACGTAGGTGATTTGCTAGAAAAACAGAAATTTTATGAGGGGAAAGACCAAAAAATATGAGGCAAAAATCTGGACGGTTGAGAGACATACCCCTGTGTTTTACCAGAGGAATAAAAAATGTGGATTGTAATGGGGCAAATTGATATCAGAGGTGAGAATGAAGGTGACATCACAAAGTGGGTGGCGGTGAGCTTGCAGTGGGCGTTCCTTTGTGAATTCGGTCAAAGGACTAAAGGTAAATTAAATCAGGAAATAAATGTAATCATTTTAACAAGTTGTACTAAGATGGCGACAGGTTGAATCCTCTGCTACTTAGGTTTGTTTTGTTAGACATTTGTAACCCCATCCTATATGATCACTAAGAGTTTTGAAATCCTGACGGAACCCTAGAATCGTTCTTATTTACTAGCTAGATGCGTCGTACCCTATCAACTGTTGGTCTTCCTCCTTGACCCTAACAAAGGGAAAAGTTTACAGGAAGTGAAAATATACTACTTTTGCCAAGGTTTCTAACGCGAGTCTTGTGAACTGGATATATCTTACTAATTGGACTTGTGTGTTACAGAAGAATTATTCGAAGGATATTTTATGGTGATTCACCGTTTATTTACTATGCTATTAATTATTTGCTAGTTTATGATTATTATTTTGTGTTACTGTACAGTTGCATATTATTAATGATGTCTTAACAGGTTTCAAGCTTATTGACGTTTTGGATATAGTAACCTAGATAATGTATTCGTTTTTCTTTTGCATATACATTACTACATTGGGACTCACCAGCTGAGGAAGTGGGCGGGCACAAATGATTGTCAGCAGTTTGACGCTGGACTGACTGTTGTGGTTCCTGCTGTCAGTTGTTTAACCCGTTAATGTGCTTATTTGCAAAGTTTATTACTTGTAGTAGATGCATAATGATTCACCCTACTTGCAGTACCTAAATATATACAGTTCAGTATCTTGTTGCTCACCTGTGCAAAATCTAGCATCATAATTAGGGGAGGACATCATCGATACATCACTGCACATGTTGCATATGTATTGAAATACTGTGAGCACGTATATATTATTGACTATGTACATTGTGCTTATAATATATAATAGGCGCATACAGTAAAGTTACTTTAATATGTTGTCTTCATGTCAGCTTCGAAGTAAAACTCCACTGACGGTGACCGAGACAAGAAATATTTATGCCGTATTAATACAAGTCCCAATATGTTTTGTAAGTAGTTGATATTTGATAATGTTATGAACTTGTGTTTTTAGGTAGCAGTGTTGAATTTCATACACAAGTCCGCTTTTGTGTCATCTGAAGCTGTAAAATTAATAACGTAGTGTGTGCGTTTCTTAGTCACCTCAAATTATTTTTTACATTTTCCAGGATATGTAAATTATTTTTTTTAAACTCCCACATAGTCATTGTATTGTACGCAGCATGTGTCTTTAAAATGGGCGGAAACATCGCCGCAGTTTATGTCACTAGTAGGGCGGAGCTACATAGATCCATCCTCCTCCGTTGATGGTGAGTCCTAATTTTTACTGCCGTCTTACAGTTATAAATATGTAACAGTGTTACACACACGCACACACACATTTATTTATATATATATATATATATATATATAAACACATTTAGTTTGTTATTTCGCTCACTTAAGGTTATACTCATTAGTTTTCTACAGACAGGCTTGTCTTTTGACTTTATTATCTGAAGCTATAAATTATAGGTTACCAGTTATTTTCTCCTAGCTTAACATAGGACAAATATTTACTTGTGTATATTATACTGCTATGTTTTTTTTCTCGGAAATACAGATGTTGCTAGATATATTAGTTTACTTAGTTGTACGTTCATCAGCTGTATTAGTGTAAGGCTGGTATAAGACTGTACCCAGATGCTTCAAATAATTGGACTGCTCTGTTTTTTAACGTTGGCCTTTATTTTTATCAGGTTCATGGAAAAAAAATTCGTAATGTTGTCATTTCTGCATACGTTGTTTATTATTATTTCTTGTACATTGATTCATTATGGGGATATGCCCAAAAGTTTAATGAGAAAAACTATTGTTATTTATCACATACATTTAAGACTTTTCCTTTAAATGTAGCTTTATTTCATATTATTGTTGGTAGTTCCCATTTTATCGAAATCTACATCATATAGACTTTATATAGCAACAAGTATTTTAGAACTCTCTTGCCTTGGGTAAATTGCCTATCCGATATGGATATTAAACTATTTAATATTGCATTGAATATTAATTGTTGGAACATAAATGGCCTCCAACAGTCTAACAAACGAAAAGCTGTTTTACATTTGATCTTTAAAGTCCAGTTTGTTTTTGTGCAGGAAACACGTATGGTTAAGCAGTGAGAAAGCATACATAAAAATGATTTAAAACGCATTAGTGGACCGGAGTTCCGCTGTGGCGACCCCTAACCGGGAAAAGCCGAAAGACACAACAACAACATATCAGATGGTAAAAGCACAAATAGTGCTGGTAATAGCTGTGTTAGTTTAAGAACTATTTTATATGAAATAAATAAATAACTGGTAACAAAATAATGGACTGAAAGTTGTATCCTTTGGGAAATCATCTATCCCAGGGTACTACCACATTACCAATATGCCCCTAAAAGTGGACCCAGTTGTTCGGAATTGGAAACTTGTGTGGACGGTGACCTTTTGACCAACATGTGTCCATTTTTGTAAGAAAGCTCTTCTGTATTGCACCGTTTGTAAACAGTCTTATGTCTGTATCTAGGGGTATCATTACCTCTTCTACTTGGCCATCATTAGATCAGTCATTCAGTAGAATGCCCCCTTTGGCATATTACTGTCCAGATACATGCAACAACTAGAGCACTCACAGAGGTGCCTTACTAAAAGAATACAAGGTCCAAACAATATGTCTTACTTGGACCGATTCAAAGCCCTGTCACTATACTCTGTATCATACAGACTGCTAAGAGATGACCTATGTTTGGCACACAAGACATCATCTGACCCATTACTGATGGATTTATTGCACATCAGCAAGTCAGATGGCATCAGAAATACCTGATCTAGGGATCCAAACTACTTCTGCAACATGAACATCTCGCAGAAGACACCTCTGCTTTGGAACAGACTTCCCGTCCACATAAAACAAAGTTCATCCTTGTCCATATTTAAGTAAAACATGGAGCTATGGATAGGAAACACCTCATAATTGCCTCCTGTAATATTAATGTCGAGAAGCAGCTCCTAAATGTTTCATCCCATGCGTGGGTCCCCCCCAGTTATCTGTCATATCATCCCAGTTGTTCTCATTAGGGGTAGTATATAATTATTGACCATGAGATGGGTAAGGCCAATTTCTAACCAAATGGGGTAGGTTAATTTGAGCACAAAAGTAGAAATTGTGTAGGCTTAAAATGGCCCTTTTGGGCAGCAAGCCTAGTATCTGCTTATGAACTTGTAAAATACCAGACAGCGGTAGCGACCCAGATGGTAGAAGGTGCTACATTTATGAACTGTATAAAAATACTAGACAGTGACAGCAACTTAGATGACAAAAGGTGCCACATTTGACAATAACTTACTAGATAAATTGATCATTCTGCTTATATGTCCCTGCTCTAGCCAGTTTTGTCTTGTAATCATTTAATTGACTGGCTAATTTTGAAAGCCATTAATATGTTTTAGGTTGTGACAGGAACTCAAGTCATTGATCCAATAAAAGAACAAGTAATTGCAATTGAATAATATTAATGTGGCTTTGTCCAGCCTGGATCTGAAAGACAAATTCTCTGTCGCGGACCTGTTTAAAAGTAAATTCACCTACCTCATCCTGTCATAAATCCTGGTCCAGAAGTTCTGTTAGGAGGTGCAGTAGACTTGGACACATACCCCAGCTTTATATCAGACCACTTTACAATTCAAGTACATGTCAGCTTGGATAAACTATACTTAAGGAAGAAATACTGTAGTGAAAAAAATTTAAACCCTAAATTGAGGAAATTGTCAAATTCTAAAATTACTAAACGGCTTTCAGAAGCAAATACAGCAACAAAATGACAAGTAGGATGTACACTGGGCAGCTTTAATAACCCCGGTAAGAAAACGCCTTATAAGTAAAGCCTTTTATTACTATAATAAGAATGAACAAACAGAAAATACAATAAAAATAAACCAAATATGTTACAAAACCAGCTAAATCTAACAATCCGGAACTAGATCAGCAAATAATACTTTCAACAAGGACTAAATATGATATGTGCTGCATCTGTCTTGGTATTCGGGCTCAAACACCCTCCAAAATTCTTAGCTAAAGTGTGTTAAAGTATGCAACACACCAAGTAATATAGAGTAAATCACATTGGACAACAAGTATTTTAGGTCAGACCAAGAAATTTTGTACATTTCATAAAGCATTTGAACTTGTTAATGGAGAACTATTCATTACCTAGGGCAGATTTATTTTCCTGAATTAAAACATTTAGTATAAGCAAATATTAGTTAGTCCTGTAAGGTTAGAATAAATTTAACATACTTTTAATAACCTAAAACTACTTAAATCCCTAGGCCCAGATGGTTTCTGTGTGAAGTTTTACAAATTACTTTCAGAATGTCCATAGCCACAATTCTATATGTATTATTTACCTTTATAATAACAGTTGGTGTTCAAGATCTTTACTTAAACCAACTTAAAGCAATTCTAATTTTTCAAAAGTAGTTGTCCAGATTTCCTGTCTTCTCGTCCCACATCCTTATTCTGCATTTTTGTTTCATGTTGTTAGCTCCTGTCTTAATTGTATTAAGGACTGTTTGGTAGACTTGTTCGTGGTTGTTAAGATGCCTTGTCAGACTGTTGTGCAACCTGTCCAACAGGGGCTTGTGACAGGAAGTGGTAGTGATGTATTTGACATTTTGCTAGTGGTGTAGCATAGCTGCAGTGTAATATCCCACTCAGTTTTATATGCTTCATGGTTACTAGGAGAGTCAACTTCCTGTGGCATTTTTAGAGAGGGGATGTGGTGACCTGCTGTTAAGGAGGTTCTTTCCATTTCCCGTAGGCACATATAATTCACAGTCCCTCTTTTGGTCTACCTCTTAAGGTACAAGGGCATGCACATCCTTACTGTCTGTTAGCTTGAAGCTGACCATAAAGCCCAGCATCCACAGACTGCTGGTAGGTTTATGTAGATATTACTGAATGCAGCTAGAGACTAGCAGTGCTGCATGCAGATGTCACTACACGGCTGAAATATAATTTTACATGACTTTCCATTTTCACTCTTGAAGCTATGAGTTTTTTTGATTCATCTTGAGATACAAATGGCATGATGGCAGCAAAACCATATTTGTCTTTCTGTTGTTGTAGCAGCTGTTGTTAAGCGTTTGCCAGGGAGCTTTAGAGACCTGGATGATACCCACAATTCTAAGTGTGGAGTTTTCCTTCCAGCTTTCAAACCCTCTCCAGAGTTTGATAGTGAGTGCTTTGATGGTTGGGAACCTCATTTGGGTTGTTTCCTCGTGCATGACAATAAAAGCACCTCAAGAAATGGAGCTTCTTGTCAGTTAGAGCTCCTCCTGCTGTGTTTTGGGCAGTCTGGGTGTAGTCTGGTCTGGTTTGTGTATTAGAAAGTTGACATGTGAGCATACCTTTTTTGCAGAAAGGCAATGCACATCTGGCAGCAAACCATAGATTAGAGCATCACCCATAATGGATGTTCACATTCCAAGGAAAGTAAAATGACTTGGACACAATGTGCATCTCCATGGTTTTCTTTTCATGCAACTGAGGAAAATGTTATTTGTTCCAGGTCATATGGAATAAGTCACCATAGAGACTGACCAGGTGGGAGAGTATGGTTCCCCCAAGTTCCATTTGGTTCATCACTGCAAGGGTGAATTGATTAATGGATTTATTTATGGCAAAGGTAGGGGAATTTTTTTTTTTTTTTACCTTTCTAACTCTACTTCTGATTCCTTATCTGTTAGCAAAACTGAGACTGTAAAGACCAAAACTTGTCCTTATGATCATGGGAAATGTAATGACTTAAGTGCAGATGCATTCCACTGGTAGCTATCAAACTGTTATGATCATGGGAAATGTAATGACTTAAGTGCAGATGCATTCCACTGGTAGCTATCAAACTGTTGATGTCTGGTAAGTGGAATTTCTCTCCTGTATTTTAAGTCTTGCATCCTGAATATTGTTAAATACGTTTGTCTATCTCCACTACACCTTGTGTCAGCTGTCTTATATTTAATAAATATTTGCTGTTTTGATACATGTCACAATGGATTTGCACTCAAAAAGTCATTGGGTGACAGCCAAGAAAGTGTGACTTATGATACTACAGCAGACTATCCCAATAAAAGTCAAGAACGTCTCTCTCATGCAGAGTGACAGTACATTCTGTCTAGAGCATTAGTTACTTTACATCCTTTACCTTACTGGTGGTTTAGAAGCTAGGATATGTTGCGTTAGCTGGAAAAGGTTCTCCTTTTGGATTGAGAGGTATCCAGTACTGCCTCATTCATTTAAATTTGTAGTGATCCTGTCTGTATCTGTTTAAATTCAATCTGTTGTTACATGGTCAAGATACATGTCTGTGGCATATTTGCACGTCCTATCATTGCAGAGGGTAGAATTGTGGCTCAGCAGAGTCTGCTTAAGTGTTTCTTTAAGTTAGTGGGAGAAGGTCTTAATGGTGTTGGACTCTGCATCTTGGAAGGGCTTCCTTGTCTTTGAGCTAGGAACTGAAGTTTTGCTCAGATATTTTAAATGGGGGGTAAGTTTGGCTTTTTTGTCATTTGATTTTATTTCAGTTGATTATCTTTTTTAACTTTAACAAATTACTTATAATTCTGTTTACAGTTTGGACTTGCTTATGGCTACAGTGTTTATTTTTTGGTTGTCTTGCAGACTAGCTGATTATTACAGTGATTATGATTTTAAGACTTGCAGATTTAAATGAAGAAAAATTGAGACTATTTTTAAGATGTATCGTATGACTTTTTTTGTGTTCACTTTAATTTTTGAGAAAATCTAATTTTCATTGTATATTTTTGTAATGTGTATTTATACAAATAGTAATCTGGAAACATTTCCTTAATTGCAACTGAACAAGAACAAGACCTATAAACTTCTCCAACACATATTAAAAAGCTTTTGAAGGCGACAAGTCTCGCCTGCACCACCAGCACAGCCTGTTATGTAGAGAAGAACTTCATGACCATACGGTAGTAGGTAAAGGAGAACCCCCCCCCCCCTTACTGTGCTTGGTTGTCTTACACAAACAGCAATGCCTTACTACATAGTTTACAATGAAAAAAGCTTTTAGGAAATGTGGTCAGAAAGTTCAAAACCAGGTGTGTGTGTGTGTGTGTGTGTGTGTGTGTGTGTGTGTGTGTGTGTGTGTGTGTGTGTGTGTGTGTGTGTGGATGACTGCATCTTTATGTTTACTTATTTCAGTTTCCTTTTGTTTTGTTTGTCTGGTGTAATTAATGTCTAATCTCTGTGTAATGTACACGTCTTTTACTTAGCTGTAAATTTGGAGAGTGCAATGTATTGCAGGTTATTAAGAATACAGAACAACTGATTCAGGTTTTGGGTTTGCTAAAGGAGGTTGGGTATAGTTTGCTTTCTGTTTTTAGTGCTTGTTAACTTAACTTATCTAGTATTTGCTAAATAAAAGGATGATAGTAAAGAGTGCAAAACAAGGAAGGGGCTTCAGGAGGGGAAGCGTGTCAAGCTTGGGTTCGAAAGTGGCAAGCCGCTCCAAGTGATGGCATTGAAGTTTAGATGCTCCCTGGCTTAAATGAACACGCCTATTTTAACAATCAAGGCATCTAAACATTACATTTTAAAACTATATTTAATATTTTTAAAATTGTTCAGTATTTCAAAACTGGCTATTCAGATTTGTGTGTAATTTGTTTTATATGTATATTTTTAATATATTTAACATTTGTATTTCCATCTTACATATTTTTACTATGTGACATTGAGTATTGCATGGGATTTTGTAACCCATTTTTTTGTGATGGTTTGTGTTGCTTTAAGGACAGTTGGAAAAACTGCTTGAATTTTTCCACAATTTGGTAGAAGCAATAGGGAGACTTTTTTAAAATGAGCTTGGGACTTTTAGTTCTGAAGAAGTCCCTGATGGTAATGGGACGAAAGAGCTAAACTTATTTTAATTGTAGTCTGTGTGAGTGGAATAAAATTATTTCAACACTTCTGAGTTCTTGTTACTGGTTTTGCCATCACTTGAAGAGATCTGCTAGTTTTGATTTTGTCTGGCGGTACACAAAGGGTAATACGTTTTGAGCTTTGGACACTTTTTTTTTTTTTTTCTGCCCACTCAATACCGCTGAGGAGACCAACAGCACAGCATTGATTTCTTTACCAGTTTTGGGTCATGCAACCAACTTTTTTTTTTTGTTTAGTTCCTTTTGTCAATTGCATTTTCAGTCTCTCTAACATTTGTAACCTCCTCTGATTCTTACAGCTATCATGCAGTATTTTAGATGCCCACCTAATTATCCACTTTTTAACAGCAGTTTATGTTCTAGATTCAAGTAAAAAATATACTTTCATTTAGGACTTCCATCTCTGTTTGCCTCTGCTCTGCCTTCCCTATTATCTTCCCTATTAAGGACTAAGATCGGTCTCTAACCTGCATTCCAAACATTTCCTTAGCCTCCTCTTTAGTTATTTGCTCGCAATACCTTGGTTTCTTTGACAATTTTCTTCAGTAAATTTCAGCACCCTCTTGCGTATTTTCTGTGCCCCTATCTCTCTCTGTGTCATATATATCTGTATCTATGTTATTTATATATAGGTATAAGATATATATTTTTTATATATAATAAATTTTATATATATATATATATATATATATATATGTGTGTGTGTATATACATATATATTTATCTGTGTGTGTGTATGTATATATATATATATATATATATATATATATATATATATATATATATATATATATATATATAATGTATGTGTGTGTGTGTGTGTGTGTGTGTATGTATGTGTGATATATATATATATAATATATATATATATACAAAAACAGTCACTAAGCCCAGTCCACGTAGATGGATACAAATAACCCAAGTAGAAGGAGCACAACCACCTTGGCAATCACATTAAAAGTATCACAATGTAAAGAATTGTCATAAGTCCAATGTAAATAAAATACCAACAGATTTTTTTAATAAAATGTGAGCGCTTTTGCGGACACCACATCCGCTTCTTCAGACATATTTTCAAAAATGCTTACATCTCTTTTATAGTACAAATGCTAACACTTGATTAAGTAATTTATCAATCAATAAATCAATCAACAGTCATTACTAATGCATAAAAAATGCAGCTAAGCTATCAAAAATAACTAAGCAAAAAAACTACTTAATACTACAAAACAACTTCAAACGAAGACCAACTAACTAATTCAATATAACCATACTGCTGTCCAAGTGAATTGCATAAAAACACTGTATAGCAAGTTATATACAATAATAAATACATGTTCAAACTATTAATTGTCTATAGATATAAATAAAAATATATATATAAATAGCATAGCTAGCGTACATGATTATAAAAATCTTACACAAAAAATTCTATAATGACATTAATTACATTGTACAAACAACTACCTAAGTGTTCTGGCTCTAAGAAGAGGTTTGAGGGAAACGCTGTCATTAAGCCCTCTTCCTCTATGTGCAGCCAGCCTTAATATCCACTTGACCTCAGCCTGTTCGGTCAAGTTTATTATATTACCCAACCTGATGTTCTCCATTTGTACATGCAATACCTGAAAATGAAAAACATGATTCATACCTTTCTGCAAAGTATGTCTTGCTAGCGCACTGTAATCTTGCTCTCTGGAAAGACAATATACATGGTCCCTTATACGCTCCCTAAGAGTTCTGTTGGTTTTGCCAACATAAAAACTAAAACCAACCATGCAGTGTGCCACATAGACCACATTCCTAGTATTACAAGTACTGTCATTACGAAGTTCCCAGAGGTGGCCCGTATCTGGATGTTTGAAAAAACGTGACTCATCTATTTGGCTACATTGCATACAACTACCACACATCTTGGTTCCATTAAACCCTCTGAGCTCCAATGACTTTGGAATGCTCAGGTCATTATAATAGAGTTGTTGTTAAAGATTTTTCATATTCTTGTAAGTGAAGGTTGGATAATTCCCTACTAACTCCCTAATTTTTTCGTCCACTAAAAGTATATTCCAATTAGATGCAATTGCATTTTTGACTTTGTCAACATTGTTGCTAAAAGGGAGAATCACTGACTCTCTCCTAGGTCTAGAAGTCAGTGTGTCTAACTGATTCTCCCTATGAGAATAATAAGGTTTTGCCTTTGTGTGCCTCAGCTTACTTGCTTGCGTATATACTCTCGTAACTTCTTGTTGATTATATCCCCTTTCCAAAAGGCTTAGTTTAAGATTATGGAATTCTTGTAACCAAAAAGAAAGCACCAACGACCATAAAAAAGAGTGAAAATTCTCCGGCACAATAAAGGCAATCCTTCTGGTATAAAATGTCCTTACAATGCAAGCTAGAAACTGGCAGGCAACTCGGAAGTTTTAAATGCTTTAATCCACCAAATTCAGCACATACGAAGGAAAAAACACGAACACGAATCAGCACTCCATACCATAGAACAGTTAAGTTAAGCGCTTTCGTCTCCTTCCAACGGAGACTTCATCAGAATAAATCTTTTAATTAACAATAATTTTTATATACTAGCATCAATCAATAATCATCCTATAGGCTGCTAGCAAGCCTTAAAGGTGTAGCGCTGCAATGCCTTATGCAACTATGCTTAATAAAATGCATTTCTCATATAACATGCTGCACATAATTTGTTCCAGGTATGCTTATATACAAATAAATACATAAATAATTACATAAAAGACAACTACTACCCCCTCACCCCCCAAGTCCATTAGTAAATAAATATGTGTAAAAACAAAAAACAGGAACATTAAAAACAGTAATGGTTCAGATTATCTTAGACAACTTGTCTAGATAGTTTATATTATAAAGTGCGACTACAGTGGCTCAAAGATTTCAGGCAAACTTAAATTCTGCATACAGCCATTAGGGACCAATATTTAAAAGACATATTTAAAAAATGTTTTTTTAAAAAATGCATTTGTAAAATACTAAAAAATACTTAAATCTAGCATAAATACATCAAACAATAACAGTCACTCGATCATCAGCAAAATGAACAACCTGACCAACGTGAATAGGGGCTCGTCCTAACAGAATGAGGGGTAAAGCCAGCCAACTCGTGTATTAAACAAACAGAACATACAGACTTTTAAACTCCTATCCTAACAAAACAAAACAAAACAAAGTGTTGTTGAGCTTATAGGGGACCCTTTCAATACGGCACCCTACCCCAATAATTATAAATCCTAAATACCTCCTATGATGGTTAACTTACCCATCTTAGTGCAAACAAATGTATAAAAATATATAAATATATAAATAAATAAATATATATATGTATTAAAAAATATCACTAAGAACTATTCTGGCAATTATGAATGTTTGCCCATTGCCTTACTCCCCTATATAACTATAATTTTAATTTATAGCCCTCAGTTTTCTTGTGGTTTGACTTCTTCATGTATTTTCCTCACATCATTTGTCTTTGTAATTTTGGGATCCGCTGCCAGAATTTTGAGTGCTGGGGTAATAGAAATGTGGTCATTTAAACCTTTTTCACCACACGCATTCAATCTTAGCTGCCATATCATTTCCCTGTATTCCACCTTAGTTTCCCAGTCACCACCTCTCTCTAGAGGCTCAACAACCTCAAGAACCCAGAATTTAAAATCAGCTTTAACACATTTCATCACGTGTCTGTACAAAGCATTGTTCTCGTTTCGTCTGTTAATGTCTCTAATGTGTTCGTAAATTCTGTTTTTTAATTTTCTTTCTGTTTTACCCACATAGTAACTTCCACATTCTTTACAGAACACTATGTAAATAACACCTTTAGTGTAGCAACTGCTGTAATGTTTGGATATTAGTTTAAGGGGAATGCTAGATATAGTAACCTCCTTGCTCTCATAAATATATGCACATTGGGCACATCTCCCACACTTAAAAGTTCCTTGTTTTCTACTAGCCCCATCTGTGCAAATCCCTTTTCCTTCCAATATATTTTTTACATTAAAATTCCTTCTAAAACTAAATTTCAAATCATTCTTAAAAACCTCAGTTCTAATAGCCATATGTTTAAACATATTCCAAATTTCATTCATATTCCTCCTAAACCAACCTGTACCATAAAAGTACGTGGTTGTTAGGTAAGGTGTATGTTTGATTTCCTCAACTATCGGATTGTCGCTGCTAACAACAGTGCTGTCCAATACCACTGCCTCTGCATTTAAAAGCGGGGTATATTTTCTTGTATTTCTTCCCACCAATACATACTCTTTCACTGTTGAAACAAGGTCCTTAGGGTAACCTCTTTCTATAAATAAACCTTCAAGAAAGGTAATTTCTTTGATAAACTCAACATTATCCGAAATCATTCTGGCCATCCTAATCATCTGACCCTTAACTATATTTTTCTTCAATTGTTTAGGGTGGTCACTGTTGTAATGCAGGTAAGCATTCGAGAAATGTTCCTTCCTATAAATGTGGGATTTGTAACAATTATTAACCTTGTCCTTAATTAATCTAATATCCAGAAAATGTGTTTCATCAATATCAATATTATGTGTAAACATTGTTGCTAAAAGGGAGAATCACTGACTCTCTCCTAGGTCTAGAAGTCAGTGTGTCTAACTGATTCTCCCTATGAGAATAATAAGGTTTTGCCTTTGTGTACCTCAGCTTACTTGCTTGCGTATATACTCTCGTAACTTCTTGTTGATTATATCCCCTTTCCAAAAGGCTTAGTTTAAGATTATGGAATTCTTCACTAAATAGTGATTCATCACAACATAACCTAGATGTCCTCATTACCTGTCCCTGTAAGATTATGGAACAAGTTAAAATTAGTTGGAATTTGGTTAAAAGTGAGGTAGATTTTTTAAGTGATTAAAAAAATAAGTTTTTCATATAGAAGGGGGAGAAGTATCAAAGATTTTATTGTTCACATTCGGTTTAGTATGCCGGATATAAAAATGGGAAAGCAAGTAAGACAACTAGGTACTACAGTTTGTGGCAAATGTAGTATTTGCCAGTATGTAGTCAAGGAATTTGATATTATTAATGGGGTTGCTTTTGAGACAAGTGGAACATTTAATTGTTATACGGAGAGAGTTATATATGGTATGAGATGTGCATGTAATAAATTCTATGTTGGAGAAACTAAGAGGTCTCTAGCATGTAGAATTAAAGAACATGTTAGAGACATAAAAAACAACAAACAAACTAGTCCTATAGCATTACATTTTAATAAGTTTCACAATGGTAGTCCAGATGGTTTAGCTGTTACGGTTTTAGATAGTGTAAAAGGTAAAATGTTTTTGAATGAGCAACAAGTTAAACATATATTAAGAAAGAAAGAGTTGTGTTTAATTTTAAAATTTAATACATTAATTCCTAATGGGTTAAATTATGATTGTTCGTGGAAAAGTATGTTATAAGTGTGCATATTAGTAGTAAGTATGGTTGTATTATAATACTTTTTATTTATTTTCTTTATTTTGTTAATTGATGTATTAGAAGGGTGTATCTGATGCAAGTATATAAGAGATGTTAAAATGGATGAAAAGCTTTTACTCTGTTAAAGGCAAGTTTGCCGAGGCGCTAAAGAATTTACCAGTTGTGTATTTCAAGTGTATCTATATTTTATGTTTTTCGCTACTTGAGTTTATTTTTAAATAAATTCCTGATCCTCACTGAATTGGATTCTATTTTGTGGTGAAGTATCGTATGTTCGTTCTTCTTGTGGTTGAATACATATAACCAGATAATACTTTCTTCAACTCACTATCCAAAAAAATGATTAAAGGTTCTGTGAGCCAACCTGAGCCTGACACTATAGGTCTAAAAGAAGGTTCTGATGGATTTTTATGTATTTTTGGTAGCCCGTGTAGCCTAGGTACTATAGGATGCTCCACACAGAAAAAATCAAACAACTCAGCATTAATAATATTCATGGACTTACACTCAAGTAAACTATTATATATACTATGCTGTAAATCATACACAATGCTTGACGATACTGCTTCATATTCTTAGTCACCCAACATTTCTAACATGGTCCTGCTGTAGTATTCATGATCCAACACCACAACAGGACCCCCTTTATCTGCAGGGCGTATGACATTGTATTGGTAACATATCTAAATATGATTGTAAGTTCTTTTTTATAAGACCCATTGCTTCTGTTACTGTTGGGACTATCTGGGTATCTTTTTTTTCCACATTGCTCTCATTTCTGCCTGCAAATCCTGATATTTTATGACTTTGTGTCTCTGTACGCAAGACACTGCAGTCACTGGGTGTGGCGATTTTCGGTGATCGGTTCTACGTTTGTCTTCTTTTCAAGGACCAATATAGCTGGTTTTCTGTCATCTATCTTTTGAACTGTTAGTAATGGATGATCCCATGTGATGTAAAATTCATCATTTTCTGTGATACTTTGTGGCTCATGTTTTTAGTGTTTTTTCAGCCACTTCATTACCATAATGTTTGCACAATCCCCAGTGCAGCAATCTTGCCACATTATTATGCATTTCAGTATACAGTCCTTCTGCCATTAGTATGTCACAACCAGCAACAGTGTGTGCGACTGTTTACAATTCTGTTTTACAAAACCTACATTTGTGTGTTTCTCCTACATGTTCAATGGACTTTGTAAACCAGCATGTACGCAGCCCACTATTTTTGGCCACCAGTATTAACCTTTCATCTCTTGGTTTGAATTTGCCTCTCCTGAAACATTCCTGCATTCATTCTTGATCAACATGGAGTTCTTCAGAAGTTTTCTATACTTTCAACTATATTTATGCATTTTATACATTTCTTGCCTTCTCACCTGGTCCTTTACCTTATATTCTTTCTTTTTTTTTTTTGGTACATTCAGTTGCTGCCTGATTTTTATCTTTCTGGTTTGATTTCCATTCCTGCTTGACACTGATATGCTTCTGCTAGATTAAGCAGAAAAGTCATCTTAGATTTATTCTCCTCCTGTTTCAGAACTTTAACTATGTTTGCGACTTGTGAGGTCAGCAGATATGTTTGGAGTCCTGCAATTGCAGCTCTATACATGTAATTGATTTCAGGGAGGCCCATCCCATCTTCGGAATGGGGAATATGTAATCTTGGTGTGCACTGATTTTTATAAATCATTTGGTGAGCATGAAGTATCCTTCTTGTTTTCCTATCTAATCTCTCCAACACGTTGTGGGGTCAGTCAGTCAGTCCAAAACTGTAAGTTAGGACAGGAAGAGCAAATTGGTTTATAGCTTGGATGTTGTTCCTAGATGTCAGTGCTGTTTTCAGGATTAATTTCAGTCTTCTAAAGTGTTCCTTACGTTTTATTCACATTTGTTCATGTTCTATTGTTAATCCTTCATCTATTCCCAAATTTATACACTCCCTCTTGCTCAAATTCTTTTATATCACATTCTTGTCCCTGTCCCAGACTGATGTTTTCCTGCATGAAATGTTGCTTTTTCATATTTATCAAGACCAAATGACATTCTTGTATCCTCTGAGAATGTTTTGGCAACTTGCATTTGTGCTTTCAGTTCCTCATCTGATGAGCTATACAGTTTTAAATCATCGACCAAGAGAAGATGAGAAGTCTTTACACTTTGTTGTTTTCTAGGAGCCAAATTATAGCCATGGCCTAAGCTGTTGAGTAGACAGCTTAATGGGTTAAGGGCAAGGCAGAATAGCAGTGGTGAGAGAGTGTCACCCTGGAATATCCCCCTTTGAATTTTCATCCCTGGGATCATAATTTGTCCTTTGTCATGGTTTAATTGCAAAGTGGTCTGCCATGTTTCATGGTCACTGTAATGTAGTCAATCATTGTTGGGTGTAGCTTATACATTTTAAGCACTCTTTTATCCATGAATGTGGGATACTATCAAATGCTTTTTTTGTAGTCAGGCCATGCCGTACTTAGATTTTCCCATTTTTACTGGTCTCCACTATGACTTTATTTAACAACAAATGATACTTTGTTCCATATTACTTTCTTTTATTGCCCTTTTGTTCTACAGACACAATGATTTTTCTTCTATAAATAACTATAAACTCTGTCGGCGTCAATTCCCATGTATAGTTTATACATTGTCGGAAGGCAAGTTACTGGTTTATAATTTTTAGGGTAGCGTGCAGGTTCACTCTTTAGTAGGAGAATTGTTTTTCCTGTTAGCCAGGTTGGTGTCTGTGCAGGGTGCTCATATAAATTAGTTCTTACACATGGCTAAATCATTGTGCAAAGATATTAATAGTTTTAACCAGAAATTAGGTACTGCATCTGGACTTGGATATTTCCAATTCTAGAGGCTTTCCTTAACTTTGTTTCAATCTCTCTGGCTGTTACTTCATTCCATTTCATAGCCTGTACCTTTAAACTTTTTCTTTCTTTTACTTCTATCCATTTAGCATCTTTGTTCCACAGGATTTTCATAGATACTTCTCCAAAATGTATCTTTCTTCTTTTTTGGCGGTCTTCCAATTCCTTTTACCTTGCTTCCCAATTCTCTATAAAACTTTTTTAGGTCATCAATAAATTGCTTATTTTGTACTTTTCCTTTATATTTATATGCGTATCTTCTAAATTTTTCTGCCTGTGCTGAGAGTTTTAGTTTACTTGCAATAGTGCCTGATAGATCCTGGTCTGTTCTAATACTGCGCATTGCTTTTATCATTAGGGACTTGGGGACCCAAGTAGATAGTAATCTCTCCTTTGACAATCACGTTGCCAAAGTATTTAGAAAGACCTTCTATGTAGCCCACCTTATCATGAAAGGGTTCACATCTAGATCGAGAGGTCATTGTGCCCCTCTACTCATCACTTATCAGGCCAATAATTGAATACAATGCCTCATTTGGGATGTACCTTACCCGACACCTGCAGCAACTGGAAAGACCCCAAAAGTACCTCACCAAGAGGATCAAGGGACTCAAACAGATGCCCTATGCACTTCGGCTAAAGAAACTCCAGCTCTACTCAGTTGTGTACCGCCTACTCAGAGGCGATCTGTGTCTGACATATAAAGCCATGTCCAACCCAGAATTAATGGACATGCTCCACCTCAAGAAATCCAAATCCCTTAGAGCTGCACTCTCCAGGGACTTGAACCTCAGCACAGAAATAAATAGGACATGCTGGAGGGACAGATTCATATCCCAGAGGCTCCCCTCACTATGGAACAAAATCCCAATCTGTGTTAGGCAGAGCCCCTCAAGAGAAATCTTGACGAGTGGATGGGAGACTGTAAGTTTACCCCTGGGAACTCCTGTGTCCTTGCTAGATAGAGGTACAGTCGACTAATCTAAAAGGGTGGCGAAAGCCAAACACACTCTGGCTAGGCTTATAAGTGCCCTAGGGCAGATAGCCTAGTATCAACCTATGAATCATGTCTGTCTCTCTTACTACTTTTGTTTATCTGTTCCCTGTTATGTATTCTAACAGTGACACTTCTTGTCTTAATTGCTTTATAATTTCCTCTATTCGATACTTCTATGATGGTGTGTGATTTCTCCCCTTCCTTTCCCTCACTACCCTGTGTTCTTGTGGTAGAACTTTATCAGTTATTAATTTATCTGCACAGTAATATATCCTGCTTACTTCTGTTATATTGCATGGGACTCTATGGGCAGTCCTAATTGCTGTGTTCATTTGTTTTATTAAACTTCTTACTTTATGGGTTTTATTGACCTTTTGCAGTCTTTTTTTTCTTTCATTGATCTTAATATGTCTGTCTATGTCTACTAATCAAGCAACTCTTGCCTTAGTTCATTTTCTTCTAAACTGAGGGCACATTTTTTTTTGCATTTCCTGTGGGCATTCTATAGAAAGTTCTATAGCATCTTCCTGTGACACATTCTCTTCAGTTTCATCCTGTGCCATCTGTTCCTCTGTCAAATGGAAACTCACTGGCCTATCGCTCCTCAGCTTTGACTGTATCAGAGTTTCCACAATTTCCTGTTCCTTCCTTTACTGTCTAGCTCCACGTGAACATTTATACTGGGTTCCTGTGGAAGGTTCCAAAATGTCTTTATCTGGCACCTGACCAATTGCTTCCTATTCCACCGGTTTCCCCTTAATTTGGATATCCATTGCTCAATCCTGTTGTGGTGCTTTCTGATTTAGATTTTCTACACTGAATCCTTCACTTCGCAGGTACTCCATAAACTCGGTTTCTATTGCTTTAACTTCTTCATAGGTTCATACTAGGCTATCTGCCCTAGGGCATTTACAAGCCTAGCCCGAGTGTGTTTGGCTTTCGCCACCCTTTGAATTGAGTTTACTGTGCCCTTTTTTAGGTTAGTTTACTGGGCCTCTCTAGTAGTGACACAGACGTAATGCCCGGGGTAAACCTACGATCTCCCATCCACTCGTCAAGATTCCTCTTGAAGAGAGTCAGTGAAGGGCTCTGCCTAACATGGACCGGGATTCTATTCCACAACGAAGGGAGCCTCTGGGTTATGAATCTATCCCTCCAGCATGTCCTATTTATTTCTATGCTGAGGTTCAAGTCCCTCGAGCACGTAGCTCTAAGGGATTTGGATTTTCTGAGGTGGAGCATGTCCATTAGTTCCGGGTTGGACATAGCTTTATACGTCAGGCATAGATCGCCTCTAAGTAGGCGGTATGCAGCTGAGTAGAGCTGGAGTTTCTTTAACCGAGCAGCATATGGCATCTGTTTTGAGTCCCTTGATCCTGTTTGTGAGGTACTTTTGGGGTCTTTCTAGTTGCTGCAGGTGTCGGGTAAGGTACATCCCAAATGGGGCATTGTATTCTATTATGGGCCTGATGAGGGATGAATAAAGGGGCACTATGACCTTCCTTGATCTAGATGTGAATCCTTTCATGATAAGGTGGGCTATATAGAAGGTCTTTCTAACCACTTTGGCAATGTGGTTGTCAAAGGAGAGATTACTATCAACTTGGGTCCCCAGGTCCCTAATAACTTCTTCCGTACTTAATGGATTACCACCTATGTGGTAATTTGCGGGCACGTTATTTTTGCCAAAGGGTATGACTATACACTTTTTGGCGTTTAGCTTTAGGCTGTGGCTCTGGCACCAGTTATCCGTCTCTGTGAGACCCTTTTGGAGGATGCTTGTGTCAGCTGGAGAGTCAATTATGGCGCAGTCATCTGTGAACTTGGTCAGCCACAGTCCTTCCGTGTTAACCTGTACCTCGGAAAAATATATACCGAACAAGAGAGGTCCCAGGACTGAGCCTTGTGGGACGCCACTTGTAACTGGTTTTGAGTCTGACATGACTCCGGCAATTCTGACCATGTGGGTTCTGTCCTTGAGCCAGTTTGCAACCCATCTTATGACATAGGGGTTTATATTCAAGCTGGAGAACTTATCTATGATGCCCGAGTGGGGTATTGTGTCGAAAGCTTTTGCGAGGTCTAGGTAGGCAGTGTGGACTACCTTCCCTTCATCAATGGCCTTGGTGACTGTTTCAAAGAAGTCGACCAGGTTCAAGAGGTAGGACCTGCCCTTAACAAATCCGAATTGGGTAGGATCCAGTGTCTGTAGGTCCCCAATATCTTTTTTTATGAGTTCCATGATGATCCTCTCCATAGCTTTGCAGACCAGGCTAGTCAGGCTTATGGGGTGATAGTTTCCAGGGTCCGTAGAGGCACCACCTTTGTGGAGTGGGACCACTGTTGCTGTACGCCATTCTTTGGGTACATATCCTGTAGTAAGGCTAAGATTGAACAGCAGCTTTACGTGAGGGTTTAGCTCTTCTTGGAGTTCATGTAGGACGCAACCCGAGACACCGTCTGGTCCCATTGATGCTGTGTTTTGCTTTAGAGAGGGCGGCTTTTACCTGAGCATCTGAGATGTTAGGGAGGCAGCACTCTGCTGGGATAGATATTTGCTCTTTTGGGGGGGGGGGGGAGTTTGCACTGAATCTGTCTGCCAGGATTCAGTGCAATGTCTGTGGGTTCAGTATATTTTTTGTCATTTTGGATCAACTCTGAGCATATCTGGGAGTTGCCACCCAGGTTCCTAACATAACTAAAGAAGGCCTTGTGATTATCTTTAGTGTCTTGTGCAATTTTTTTCTCTCGAAGCTGACCTTGGAGGATTTTATGAGGTATCGTAGTTTTTTGCTGGTACTGATCAGAGATGCCTTCCCTTTTAGGATTTTGCTCTATCATGTAGTAGCTTCCTCCTTCTTGTACAGCTTATTTATGGCTGGGGTCCACCAGACTGGACGCCTGCCTTTGGAAGGTTGGGTCTTGGTTTTGTTTGGGATAGCATGGTCCATGCATTCCTGGAGGCGTTCATAGAATGCATTTTATAAAGGCTTCTGTAGTTTGGGCCATAGTTTCCACTGGCCCGGGGGCCTTGAAGGATTCCACCTCGGTTTTGAGAAGTGTGAAGTTAGCTTTTGAGAAGTTTTTCACTGTGGTTTTCTGGGATGGGGGCGGTTTTGGGATGTGGATATCCAGTGAGATTAATTTATGGTTCGATCTTACCAGTGAGGGGTACACCTCTGGTATGGAGCATAGAGTCCCCATGTTAGTGATGACCAGGTCCAGTATGTTTTCCCCTCTTGTGGGAGTGGTGACTAGTTGTTCCATAGCGTTTGAGTTTATAAATTCTAGGAACCTTTGGACTAGGGTGTTTGGGCTTGAGTAATGCTCCCAGTCTATGTTTGGGTAGTTGAAGTCACCCAATATAATGGTGTTTGGAGAGATCTTCATATTCTCCAGTGTTCTCAGGAAAGCAGAGTGGGATTCCTGATTTTGAGAGGGTGGTCTGTAACATGCTACAAACTGAAAGGCAGTTTTGCCCACTGTTAGTTGCACATGGATGGTCTCCGATGCTTTGTGCAATGCCATTAACCTGGAGGTGTGGGTATCTTTGAATATGGATACTCCCCCTCCTTTTGTGGTTCGGTCTGAGTTTTGGGGCCGAAAAGCATGGTATGAGGTATAACCTGGTAGTGCTGGGGTGCTCTCTGGAGCCTTGAACCAGGTTTCTGTCACTGCACAGATATCGATGTTCTCCATACTGAGGAGGGCTTCGAGTTTGTGCATCTTGAGGTTAAGACTTCTGGCATTGAGCAGCATTACCCTTAGTTTCTTATTCTTTGTGTTGTCGATGGAGGTGGGTTTGTCTTTAGAACTTTGCCTAAAAAAGGCACTATGGGGGTAGCAAGAGCCTTTGCCAATATCCGAAAGCCCAGGGGTGACAGGTGCAAGCCGTCCCTAGCGAAGCAACATGGCTTGTCGAGCATGTCATCCCAGGCTGACAGACACTGGATCCCCTGTGAATAACACCAAAATTTTAGCCAACATTTTGTCATTATACTGTGGCATCATTCTAGGTGAGGGTAAGATGCTGCTCAAGGTCAGGGTCATACCGGCCTGGGCTGCAAGATCAGAGAGCTCCTGTATCTTCATGTAGTCCAAGGAGGTAAGTCTCAGGTCATTCACGCCAGCGTGGACAATGACAGAGTCATATTTGTACTTGCTTTGGAGTGACCTGAGTGCTTGTGTTATGTGGTGGATCCTAGCGCCCGACAGGCAGCTCACTGTGACCTTCTCTTTGTTCAGCCTGGTGAGTGGGACGTCAGTGTGTCTGACTATATAGAGTCATCTATTACAATTATCAGGTGTGTTATTTAGCCTTAAGGTCTGTGACTGTTTGGCACACTGACTTTGTGAGCTATGTGTTGCATGTGTTTTGTTTTGGGGTAGCGTTTGCTTGGATGTCTGCTTTGGAGGTCTCTGCTGCTTAGGCAGATTTTTATTTAGAGCCTCCGAGTATATTTTTGTGTGTTTGTGTTTGGTTTGCTGTTGTGATTTGACTATGTGAGACTGGATTTGTGGTGTGTGAGGTTACCTTCTCCTCCTGACTGGTTGCACCAGTTTTGAGTTAGTCCAGCCTCCAGTTTGGCTATATAGTTGCATCTCTCACATATATTTGAACTTGTTGGGAGGAGGAGAGGGTTGTCCATTACTAATCTCATTTTCTACTTTTCCACTTTTTCTTTTTTGTATTGTAAAGTTTTCCATGTCCAAATTCCTTTGCTTTTATTTATCTTCAAATATCTTTGGTGCTGCTGTTTTTGTATTTGTTAGTTTTGCTTTGTCCTTTGCATAAATATTACACCATATTAAATCTCTCTTTCTTTCCCATGTCCATATTTCTTCAGACCTGAGCTTCCTGCTTCTCTTTACTTTGGGGATTCGTTCCATCATGCTGTGATGTAACCTGTGTTATATCTTCTACACCAAATCCTTCACTTCGCAGGCACTCCATAACTTCAACTTCTATTTTTTTTTGTTGTACTTTACTGATCTCTTCTACAGTCCCTCTTTTGTGATATTTTTTATTGTGAAATTTTCTATGTCTGGATGCCTTTGCGTGTATTTCTCTGCAAATATCTCTGGGGCTGCCTTCTTTATATTGATTAATTTGGCCTTCTCCTTTGCATAAATATTGCACCATATCAATGTCTTTCTTTCTCATGTCCATATTTCTTTTTATACTTTTCAAAAATTTCTAGGTTTTGCTGTTTTATATTTTCACACTTCTTCAGATGCTTCTTTTTCCAAATAGATCAAAGTGTCTTGATCCATATATTTTTCACAAATCTGTTATATTAATGAATACATTTTTTTATTTGAAGCTTCTGACAGTTTTTCTTGTGGAAGTATTTTTCTTTCCTCTAATTTCTGTCTTAATCATTTTGTATATCTTTTGTCTGGATTTTAGGGGCTTTTGTTTGCATAATAGTAACAATGCATAATGTCTTTCTTATCCTCAATAGTCCACTTTATTGTCTTTATGACTCTTGTCCTAAATAGTTAATTTTATCTTCTTTATAGCTCTTCTTTAGCTTATCAGTTTTTTTGTGATTTTTTTGTAGACTACTACTTCCTTCTACAACAGGGGGGCCACCCTTGCCTAGCCCCATTGTAGGAATGTTTCTGTATTTTGAGGATTCTTTACAGTCATATTTTCCATTCTTGGCACCAGTGTGCTTACCAGCACTGGGCACTTTTTTTTATCCTGTGTCTTGTGCACCCAGCTCTTTTAATTTTTAACCTACCTCTGTCCATGATATATGCTATATAAATACAGTGTATGTATCAGTGTTGTCTTGGTGAGATTTTGTGAAAAACAGGGTCCACCTCAAGAAGGTACTGAGCAAGACTTGAGGATGAATTCAATTTCGGTAGTAATACACTCCTTTACTTGCTGACTTATCTCTCCTGTTTCTGTCCAGTGCAGCCCAGTTATTGTACCTTGGGGAATAATATGTAAATTATGTTAGTTACTACTACTGAGTTCATGTCTTCCATACCAAAAGTTTTCATAAATTATTTCATAAATCTACCCTCTTTTGTTGTATTTTTCCCTTCTATGTCCCTTTGATAAATCCTCATTTTTGCAAAAAAAGTTCCAGTCCCCACCTATAAGTAATATTCCCTGATGAAAGCTAATTATTTCTCGTAAACATTTCTTAAACGCCGTGAAACAGTTTTCGGTGGAATATAAATAAATGCCCGTTTAATCTTCCTGCCTTGCCAGTTTCCCTTTATTACCAGAAGTCTACCATTATTGCCTTTCCCTTTCCTTCTATCACTATTGAAGCCCCTCTAGCAATCATTATTATAACTTCTCTTTTCCTTTGTCCCTGATATTCTCTGAATATTGTTTCTGAAATTCTTTGTCCAATGCACATGCCCATTTCTTTCCAAATGGATCTACTGCAGCATTGCTATATGTACTCTGCATTTCTTAAACTAATACAGCACTGTTTCCTTTTTGTCTGTACCTGTTAAGGCCATCTACATTCAACGGTAATATTAATTACAATACTGTTGTTCCCACTTGTACATGACAGTTTTTTGAATATATGTTTCCAACATTTATTTTACATGCACATGCTGACGTTTGGCAGGATGATCTTTTATACAGTTGTCTTTTTTTTTTTTTCTCGTCTCCATTTGAACCTGTGTCACACTTCTCAAGACTTTTTTTTTATTTCAGTGAAAACCCTCATACAAAAAAGAACCTAAAATTTTCAGAATACCCCTGCCTCCTATAAATGTAGAACAAACACAAAACTATATCCATTGTTATCAGATTAAGTTTAACCCTTCAGCAAGGGCAATTGCCCCAAATTGACAGCTGTATCCGCACATAATCGAAAATTCAGATTACCCATGCTAAAGTGCATGTTACAGCCTGTGTTTCCAAGGATTGCTGTCTGTTTTTATTCCTTTTCTCCTCTTAGTGCACAAGGTGTTTTTCACATCTATCGGAAAACTTTTAAGGTTTTAGCTGTAAAAAGGTGTGTTGGCTGTCTTAGTTAATTTTTTTTTTTTTTTTATGCCTTATTTTATTAAATGCATTAAAGTATTAAGGCTGCTGGGAAGTCTACTATGTCTTATTCAGTTGCCATAATTTCATCCTTTATTTTTCACTGAACCACTTGTCATTGTACTTTTTTTCATTTCCCTCAGCAAAAAAATGATCAGAATTTGAAGATTAAATGCTTGCACCTGCAGACCGCTTGTATCCATGTAAAAGTAGTAGCAATTGGAGGATAAAAAAGCAGATAACTTGCAGATGTTTTGAGGAATTTTTGTAAATTGCACTCAGAATAATTGAATTCTCCTGGCTGCCAGTCTTCAGCTGCAAACCTCTTTACACTGAACATTTGCTAATGTGTGGGGAAAAGGTTAATATCTTTGCAAATGCAAGATGATTAGTATTTTTACAACTTTCATCATTTGTTTTGTTTCATTTTTCAGGATTACTTGCTTACAGAACCGCCAAAACTGTCTTCTAACTTAAGCCAAGGGGATTATTCTAGACATACACCTTTGTAAAACAAGGACAATTATCCTCTTTAATTCTACATATAATCAGTACACTTTTACACCCCTCCCCAGCAGCCTTGATCGCAGCATTATATTAACTTAACCTTGCTTCTCTTCAGCTTTTCTTCTCTTGTTTATACTGTGAAATTCTGTATATCTTAAAACTAAAAAGAGCACAGTTTACTTTAGTATCTGTAACGCATACAACAGTCACTGAAAAGACTACCTCTTCCACATTTAAAAATACCCCTTTTCTGGGAAAGGTGATGACTTCTAAATTGGAGGTACTGGTCTTCAAATTAGATACTTCATATTCCACACACAACCAGTCAACGTTTATTAAGAAGACAAACTCGTATGCATCCATCAAAAATGCAGGTATCCTGTTCCCAAACTAGCTAGTTAGTCTCCTGACCTTGGTTGTTTGTCAGAATCTTGTATTAACTCCATCCATGTTTTGATATTCTGTCTGCAAGATGAAACCTTGGCAGAGTCCTGTGTTCTCCATGAATGTATTCAGCTTTGTGACAAGAATGTGGGTACATCACTTACTCCTCAAGTACAGTAACTGACTGCTGCAGAACCATGTGCTATTACTGCACCTCCCTCAAGGTGTTTGACAGTATGATGCCTCAGTTCAGGTAAACACGTGTTGACAGTACTAGCAAATTGCTGTGAGTCTGTGCAAAGAAAAATAGATGATCTAGCCTTCTGTTTCTAGGTCAGAATCTGAATTGCTTCTCTTGAGAGTCAAACGATTGGTAGAATTAGAGTATGATTCCTCTGTAATTTGTACACCCTATCCTCCTTTCCCTTCCTTTGAAAAAAGGAACCACTAGTCCAGTTTGCCATTTTGGAGGTGTTGTCCCAGTCTTCGACGCAACATTTTGAAAATGTGCATCAACCATGACACCCATATGCATACATATGACATTGGGATGGAGTACTACTTCAAGGCAACAGGCACAGAGGTCCAGTATAACTTATTTTTTATACGCATAGAAAGACGCTCCACACTGTGTTTTTTTCAGTCTGTAGGCCATAAATTTAATGCATCACGTAAAGGTAAGGAGGAGTTAACATCAAAACAGCACTGACTGCCAAGCAGAATGGCTGATTGCTGCATTACGCAGCCTTTTATTGCTACAAAAAAGGCATTGATTTGGTTGGAAAAGGACAGGGCATGGATATTTATATGGTCCACAGTATAAGTACTACATTCTTTTGCGTATCCACAATCTTAATAATGTCACTTAGAAGTTGCAAATGTGTGGAAAGGAGGATTGGAATTTTAGTTCTCTTCCTCTTTTTTTTGTATAACCTTAGGGTAGGAAAATTTAAATTTTTTTGGAGATGTTGGGGCAAAGCTGTCCATGGGAAGGGTCTGCTTAACATTCATTCCATTTTTGAACAGCTCATTATGTATTCTATATTTTGTATTTTACTGTTTTGAGAGTTTTTTTCTAGCAGTGAAACTCTGCATCAGTTTGTTGATGCTCTGAGCACCTTTGCTGCACCCAAACTATGGTGGTGGAGTTCTACAGTTAAAACAACTTTAGTAGCTACTATCTAATTCTAGGCTGTCTCCTAAACAGTATCCCTGATTTGCAAAGTGGTAGTTTTCCAGAGTATTATATCATGCGCGGGTACCTTTACTCTGTTGGAGTCTATTGTTTGAGAAGCTCGGCAGCATACATTTAACATTATTGTGTTAACAGTTTGTTCTCCAGTTTATTTTCTGTCTGAGGTCTCCCTTTGTAGAGTTATGTTCTACATGTCATTGTTTTTACTGGAGTCTCTTGTTTCTTTCTACATTCCAGTGATGTCTTTATTGGTTGATACTAAAATAACTTATTTCTGTGGTGTGTGTGTGTGTGTGTGTGTGTGTGTCTTTGTCTTTGTGAGTTTGTGTCCTGTAATGTACTGATGACGATTGTTTCCTTGATTTATGCCTGTTTCTTGCTTGGATACACTTCAGTTCTGTGATCCTAAATATGACCAAATGAGTAAAAAATGGAATGAGTTCACGTGTTTAGAAAAATAAGTCATTCTATCATTTGTTTTTGTTACATTGTTTATCTGGACACAGTGTTCCTCTGTCTCATCTTCCTTTATTGTTATTACTTATCCATTTTCTGCCTTGTTTCTAGTTTATATGTGTATCATTGTAGTTTTGAGTCCATTAATTAGCTGTTCCCTTGGCAAACAGTCTAGGTGAAACATAATGCACACATTCAATGCCTCAGAACTGTGCAGATTAAATCAGTCAAAGCAGTTCTGCTTTGTTTATTTACTGTCTGTCTGTGGCTGCCTCGTACTTTTCTTCCATAAAACTAATTATTTTTGTGTAGGTTTTTCTTTTCCATATCTATATTTATTTTGCACTTATCACTAGCAGGGTGCCATTGATTCTCTGTGGTATCTGTTCTTCAGTGAACCATGCTCTTGAGGCATTGTTTTTAGCATTTTCAGAGAATTGTTCACCCTGTGTAGTTAATACTTACATAGCTGTTTGACAGAACTTTCTTGATGGAAGTAATGTGCTGCATGAAATATTGTCAAGGGTATAAACTAGAGATAAGAAACAAGTAAGTTGATATGTACTTGGAGCTGTCCATTTAATAGTAGTTAGTAAAATGTTCAGAGAAGACAGCATTGTGTTCCAGTGCACATTAACTTGACCAAGAAAATCTGTGAATTTCTTTACATAATATTTAAACTTGATTCGTGGCAGCCACATTCTGATTGACCTGTCTGCTGGGAATTTTATCTGTATTTGCCAGATGCCTCGGTGGCTTACAGGTGTATGCCATACTGTACAGAAGATGGTACCGAACAGAAATGTTTCAGCATATATTTGTGCTCATGCTGTTGCCTGCCACTTGATACAGTTTCCTCTAAGGCTATAATGGTCACTCGCAAAACTCCTAGTATTGAGAGTTGCAGTAAGTGGTCAGCCCTGTTCTTGCCTCCACTGCCAGCCACTGACTGTTGCTGTCCAGCTTGTTTGGCTTCTGTCTGCCAAAGTTGAGTAGAACTGGTACAGTTGCTAACAAAGTTCCAAGTCCACTGATAAAGTTTACCTTCAGATTTATACCTTTAGAAGACACTGGAGGGACTGTGTGATAATGAAACATGTTAGGGTGGAATTTAGTAAAATTCATCATGGTCTGTTGGTTTAATTTAATCTGAAATGAATGTGGACGTGGTTCTAATTGTCTGAGCCAGCAGTCAGGCTTAACTACTTCTCTGTTAAAGTGTATGCCTTGAAACAGTTAAAGGGGTAAGCCAAGATGCTAGTTACGTTTATATTTGCAATGTAATAAAAGTGAATTTTAAGCTACCTTTGAGATGGCCTGTAGTCAGTTTTAACTAGTTACCTAATCCAGTGTTACTGAGCTTAAATTAGAAGGCAAACTGTAATGCATGCTGATGCTTAATGGGGGGCATCAGTAACTGCTGTCCCTTTTGGAGGAAAGCAAGAATATCTGAACCACGATGTGCAGTACAAAGAATGCCTTTTGGATTGAAAGCCGTGAGGCGTAGTAGCAAGCTGTTGTTAGTGCTGTTGATGAAAGAATCCTGGCGACATGATGCACTAGAATATGCACTAGAATATGTTGAGAGTTTTGTCATTGCAAGACCAGATTCAAACTGCTGCCACATTCAGGAGGCTGTTCTTTGTACTGCAAGACTTGTGCACCATACCGCTATGTATACTTTGAAACTGGGTTCTCAATTTCATTTTGTCATACTGCTGTAGAGCACAAGTGACACTTGTACTAGAGTGAGAGGATACAAGGATGGCAAAACTGTTGAATGAAATTGTTGCCAGGTATTTGAACTGGGCTACTTTGAAGGACAAAAGTGTACCCTTGAAAATTTGTTATGCCATATAGGCTGTATAGGTAAAGGATTGGCCTTTCATCATGTAAGAAGAATGACTATAGGAACTGTTTACTCAAAACGGACTTGTCCATTTCTAATTTTGCTTGCCTAATGCTTGAGTTTCCTTAAGCACTTTTATAAGTTATGTTAAATTTTGTCTTTTGACACTGCCTACACAAACTGTTGTACTGCAGTTGTCAAACTTGTGCAGCAGTGTTTGCCAGTATGTATTTTTGTTTTTAATGTTCTGTATTTTTTTAAATCTTCTTGCTACGAGTTATTCCTGCTTGTCGCTTTTCAGGTCCTTTATTTGAATTGCTTGATGGTGGGAAGGGAGGCAAGCTGGATGCATCTCCTGAGGTACTTGCCATGCAAAGCTGAAATGTTTTTTCCCAGTCTTATCTTCTGCCTTACCCCAGGAGTGGTCTCCTCCCTTCAGGGTATTTAACTTGTGGGCTGTTCTCATTCAGGGTCCTTATTGTGACAGTCAGTTTGTTTGACCATTGTCCTACACATTCTTCAAGATCACACATGTTGCACATTTTTTCTGTGTCTCCAGCACCAGAATCTGATGCTGTGAAGCAATATCATTATGGACACACAGTTAAATTATACAATTAATTATTGACTACAGTTAACACTAATGGCAGCAAACTGCAACACCATGAGGGGGAGTGAAGTTGCAAGCCTTGGCATGGAGGGCCTACTGAGAAGAGTGGATTTCACTGGTGGATAGCCATGTCTTCTGTCATTTAGTGGAGTTTGATGGCTGTCTGTGCTGCAGTGTTAACCCTCAAATGGAGAACAGAGGCACATCATCTGCAGAGAATACAAAGTTAGAAGCCACGAGGAAACCATATCGGTTCACTCGTGCTAGATTGTTCATTCTTCTGTGTTACCACTACTGCTTCTGGAGTATTCTTTCAAGGAATCTTGTATTCTTGACTTGGTTTAGTGTGTGTCATATTTTGTTGCTTGTAGGCTTGCCTAGTCAAATACATGACACTTCTACATTTTTACACTTGAAGGATGGCTGAATACATTTTTTATTCCTGTTTAACATTAGCAACAGCAGCAGTTGAGAGAAGTTACAGATATAATATTGAGGACCATCCTTAATGGATCCTATGCCTGAAATTATCTTTGCAAACAGTCATCATTTTTTTTTCTGGAAATTTTTCCTCCTCATCTGCAAAGCTTAGAAATTTTTGTCCCACTTTATCCTTCTACTCTCTCACTGTAAATAAAAAAAAAAAAAAAAAAAAAAAAAAAAGGCATGTCTGAGACCCATTAATTACTGCCCAGTAATCCCCTGCGAGAGTCTTGTGAAAGGGAGTGGGCCAACTTGCTTCTCCTGGGGAGGGGGGGGTGGCCAACCCTCTTCTTGTCCCTGTGGGAGTCCCCCTCCTCATTTTAACAGTTTCTCCTGAGCCACACTGTTCATCTCCTGACGAAAAGCATTCCTCTGTACACTGGGTTCTCCTCGGCTTGTAGTGTAACTGCACTCACATTGCGGGCTAAGTGAGCTTGAACACCACTGGGTGAAACACCTGTTGCTCCTGCTAGCTGTCACCCTTGTGGTGGGCTACAGCTGCCTGCCTCCCTATTCAAGATGGTTGATCCTTCAGTGGTGTCCCTTCCCATCCCCACTGGCTAATTTCTACAGGTCTCTGAGCTGCTAATTGAAATTGTGTTTCCTGCATTGACATCGGGGCTTTATTCCTTTATGCCATGAAGCTGGCTTTGTTTGCTTCCTTTCGATCTTTTGAAGTTTGTTTTGTCATTTGTGCTTTTTCTCCTGCCATCGGGGTATTGCTTCCCTATTGTGAGCTGAGGCTTTCTTCCCAAATTTTATGGGTTTTAGCCTTTATCAGGCTTCACACTTTCTTCTCCTAAGTGTGACTACACTAACAGATTTTCTATACCAACAGTTATGATAAATGGGATAATTGGTTAGAACCTCAATATTTGTCAAAATCCTGCAATATTTGTTCTAAGCTTAACAAGGTGGGTCTGAAAAGGCAAAGCAGCTTTTTAAATTTTCTTTAGAGTGCCAAGTTCAGGAAAAGTTTTAACATCTGTCTATTGGTTTTGATGTTTTGGACAGGCAGAGGGTATATCTTTCCTGTCCTAAGACTGACTCTCCTCTGAATTTTCAAGTAAATCCTTGCTGTTAATAGTTCTGTTCCGTTTTCTGAGAAGACTTTCTTTAAACTGGCCAATTAAACAGTTGGCTGTTAAAGCTGAACATATTAAATTTGCACAGTAAATATGGACATGGCTAAAAGTAATGAAGTTGATGTTAGAAAAAGCCCAAAATCGGTGGCAGATTTGAATCATGGCTCTTAAAAACTTACTTGCTAGAATTGCAGTCACCTGCATTTTCTGAAAGACATGAAGTTTGAAACTCAAATATGTCATTATTTAATGAATTCAATCTGCAGAGATTTGCAGAAAACTACAAATGTTACAAGGAGTAGGCTGACTTCAATCTGCAGAGATTTGCAGAAAACTACAAATGTTACAAGGAACAGGCTAAATGTGGTTAAAATCTGAATAGTTGGTAAGTGTGAATCAGGCTTTTAAATCTTCTACATTTAGCAGCCTTCCAGTGCAGGTAGAGCATAATGCCATAGATGGAGTAGCCAAGGTGGCATGGCCTGGCATAACTATTTGCTGATACTTTTAGTTGTGCCTGACTACCTTCACTGAAAACACTAAACTGGCCTATATAGCTGCACCCTTTAGGGGCTTTTGTTTTGCAGTCCTGAAATTGACCCAAATCTTCACTGTATGAAAGAGGTCAGTACCTTTTGTTCTTGGGGGGGGGGGGGGCACTAAAAGGATTCAGAGAGAACATCTTTATTGACCACACCCTACTTGGTTCACAGTACCAGGATGCTGGATCAAATCAGTCTTGTCCCATATAGCGTCAGGATTGCTAGTCCCAAAATTTTCCTTGTATGCCATCGACTAATGCAACAAACGTCTTAACCATAATGAAATAAGTATAATCAGTAAATAGTAACTGTTCCTTTCTGTCTTGTCAGATTAAAAACATGTCATCGATTTTAAAAAAGCAATAATAACTAGACTTACAAAAAAAGAACTCTTAAGTAAATATTCTTTTTCCCAGAGAGAGAATACCAGATTGATAAATTGCCTAAATGAATCTGTTCTGTATTGATTAATGATGGCACATATTTGTTGGAAGTTAGTAAATTATAATTTTAATGTGCACAACAAGTATTAAAAAATATTTCTTTTTTGATAAAGAATTTTATAGACAAAGGAGGGGGTGGCAATGGGTGCTACTATGACATTGAATAATGCCAATTTGATATTGAAGTGAAGAGTCTCGCAGTTTAATTAGTTGATGCAATAGAAGTGAAATTATTGTTTGTAGCTTATATAGTGATAAATTTATGACCAAAATTTGTCATAGAAATATGGGCAGTAATGCTTTTTTACATTACAGAGGTATGCACCCAACCTGTCTTAAGAACAGTGTTCTCAAAAGCCAAATGTTTAAGGTGAATAATTTGACAGCCAATTATAATTGGCTGACTAAGAATATTAGGTGAAGGGGTTATCCAGAAAAAAGTTATTTTGGATGTAGTTAATGGTATGTCTATGTTGTAATCTAAAGATAATCGGTGTAAACAGGAATTTTCATTCTGCTATATCGTTAGTATTCAGAGTTCACCAAGTATCACAAATTGGTCCATTTTAACAACTGATGCTGATTTTAGAAGAACAGTGTTTTCTCTCTTTAATTAAAAAAGAGGAATTTAATTGTTTTGACAATAATACTTTGGTAACGGGTGAGCTAAAAGCATCAAGGTCAAAAGATGTGACAGAGTTTGACATGTATGGGTGTAGCTGTTGTAGTTTGTTTGCTAATTGTCATTTCTTTATTGTTCTAATCATCTTAAACGTTACAGTGCTCCTGCTTTTTTTACATGTAATTCTATGTATATTGTTTATACAGCTTCATGTTTGTCATATAACTCTTTTTATATAGGTAAAACAAACACTTTGGAGTTCAGGAACTTATGATACAGAAACATTTAAAAATGAGAGTATTGTTCTAACACTCCAGTGACGTGCCAAGGTTATAACAAATTTGATCTAATGTTGTCTTTTCCATCCATTTCAACGTGTGGGTTATCAGATTCCACACCAGCACCTTCAGAATCTTCAGTCCAGGAATATTGCCTCCTCTGCCCTTAACTCCTTGCTGTAACCGAACCTCTTCAGATCATGTTTGTCAATTGCAGACAGATCATGGTCCAAGAGCTCCAGTGGATAATGTATTTTTATCTGCTATTGATATTGCCACCTGCTACCTTTTTAGACTAGTATTTCTATATTTTCAGTTGTCTTCTGTAGTTCGATGGGTTAGAGTAGTGATTTAGTGTTGTAAGGTGTTAGGGTCTTTGGCTTTGTCTTTGAGTGTAGGTTAGTAAATGTTTAGGCATAATTATTTCCGTATAAACAGTGGGCAGGATTCACAAAGGGTTGCATGGAGTCTAAGAGTAGTGTAAGACTCCATGCAGCCGTCGCGATCCAGGAACAGCCCAAAGTCCGTGTAAGAGACAAGCTAAAACGTCTCTTACACGGAGTGGGCGTGGATAAGCTAATCACCTCACTTGCAGCCGAATAGCATGCAAATGAGGATGATTAGCGATCCAGGAAGCCCAGAGCAGCCCGTGTAAGAGCCGTTTTAGCTGCAGAAATGTACTCGGTTGACAACTGAGTACGTTTCTACAAAAACCGTAATGGAGCCATGTCAGCTCCAAATAAAGGGTCCATATGTGTCAGGCAGCATGCCAATGGCCAAATATGTGGCCATTGGCAAGGTAACCTGATGCAAATATATTAAAAATATAATTTTTTTTTTGGCGATCGCCGATGTTTAAACCCAGCGCAGCCCCGCGCAAACGGGCTGCGCTGTATAAAACATAAAAACGAAGGTTTTAAACCCACAAATGTGGGTTTTATGCAATACATGGAATGTCAATGCAGGGACCAGCAGACCAAAACCAACATGGCCACCGTGTAGTGGTTGCTAAGGGGGGAAGCTGAGTCTAAGAGATGTAACTAAGCATTAGTAGGCAATCTGATGCAAATGAGTGTTAGGATACTGAATTCCACTGTCACATAGCAAATGAGCACAGTCTGAGTAGTGTAAGAGTTACAGAAGAGGGGGGAACAGAGTAGGAGATAGGTGACATCACAGGGGGGAATGGTAGAAAGAAATGCAGTTCATTGGAGGTCAGAGTTACATGACAGATGTCAGATATCATGGAAAGAGGTGTGCCACTAGATAAGCATGAGAAAGTCAAGAAATGGAAGGTGTACACTGTTGCCTACACCAAAGTTTCTTGCTGGGCATGCATGCGCACGTGTGAGTGCCATGAAACGCGAATAAGGCAGTGTGCGCGCGTGTAAGGCAGACTGAGCATGTGGGAGCGTGTTGGGAGATGTTTAACACTGTGCGGGTGTGCACGCATTTTAATCCAAATAAGCAGATTCTGAACCATGTAAGCATGTGTGCACGCGTGTAAGCCACTGTGAGAGTGTTTCTGCTGGTTTGCACACGGCTCCTCCCTGAGGAAACAGAGGAAAAAGGAAGCAACAGATTTAGTAGGAAGCTAGCAGGGAATACTGCCGGAGCTAGCAGGTGAAAACAATTAGAAGCAGGCAATTACACAGGCAGAATAGTAGCCGAGCCCAGCACTTAAAACTCTGCAAACAGCAGTGCAGGATGTTTCTCTCAAGAGACACTGCAAGACAGGAGTAAGTTATTAGAAGTGAAAACTGAAAAAGCTGAACTAAGAGCAGAAATGTTAGGAGCTGCCATAGCTGTCATAATGAGACCTAGGCGACTTGCTGAGGGTGGTGACAATGCAGATGGTGCCAGACAACCCACAGTGAGGAGACGGAGAAGAGTGTACAGGCCCAGGGTCACCTACCACGGGTTACATGAGCTGGAGATAGTAGAGCGCTGTAGAGTGGACAGAGACCTCCTGCAGCAAATAGTGGAGCTGTGCAGGCCACGCCTCACACACAGAACCAACAGAGGGGAACCCATCCCAGTGGAAACCAAGGTATGTGTTGGCCTAAGAATACTAGCAACAGGTACCTTCCAGAGACCAACTGGTGATATGATGGGGATATCACAGGCATCAGCCTCCAGGGTACTGCACCAGTTCCTGGATGCCATGTCAGCACATGTCGGTGATCATGTATATTTCCCCAATGCCCGTGAGGTATTGGCCAGCAATATGCGCCTCTTCCAGCAAATAGCGGAATACCCTGAGGTAGTGGGTGCAATAGACTGCACGCACATATGCATCAAAGCACCAGCCGGTGAGCGGGGTAGGGCATACATCAACCGCAAGGGCTTCCCCTCCATCAACTGCCAGGTCGTGTGTGATGCCCAGGGCATAATAATGAATGTGTGTGCTGGCTGTCCTGGGAGTTACCATGATTCCCACATCTGGCATTTGATGCAGCTGTACCAGACATTTGCCAATGGGGACATCCCGCACGGACACCTAGTGGGGGATGCAGGTTATGCACTGGAGCCGTGGCTGATGACACCCATCAGAAACGCACACACACCTGAAGAGGAACGCCATAATGAGGCACACGCACAAACACGTAATGTAATAGAGCGTGTGTTTGGGCTGCTCAAGTCATGGTTCCGGTGTCTGGACACATCTGGTGGAGCCTTGCAGTACACACCAACTACATGTACCCAAATTGTCATGGTATGTGCTATGCTACATAATATGATCTTGCGAAAACAGCTGCAGCAGGACCAGCATAGGGCCGGGCCAAACAGCCCCCCACCATTGCCAAGGCCATCACAGGCAGAGCGTGACTCTGAGGAGGAACAACCTGAGCCTGCCCCAGTAGGCAGAAGGAAGTGTGCCCAGTATGCCCTGGCCTTGGCAAAGAGGCAACGCATAGCACATACACTGGCTCAGTAGGAACCCTGGGAATGATACCCCCTCTGTCTAACTCAAATAATAACATGGATGCCTACAATGACATGACCTGCTCACAAACATGTACAGGGAAGTGTAATATGTGCATCCGACAGAGGCAGCCCTGCAGCACCACCTGAGGCATGAATGCCATGTGTTAAGTAATGTAACACCATGTACTATATGCACACCTGAGGACTCTGACTAACATCCTACCCTCACCAAGCATCATGCCACAATATGACAATGAGATGATCAAGTGCAATATTTGACTGAAGTATCGCAGTTAGTCAAAGGGGATCCAATGTGTGCCAGTCTGGGATGACATGCTGAGCATGACATGATGCTCCACCTGCAAGGACTGGCGTGCACCTATCATTGCAGGCCGTATGGATACTGGCAAAGGCTGTTGTTACCCACAGTGTGCCCTGAATAGGTAAGGCTCAAAATAGGTATCAGAAGGGATAAGAATAAGATAAGGGATAAGTCGAAACAGCAAGATGCATGCAGTCTAAACTCACCCAGTATGGAGAATGTTGATATCTGTGCTGTAACAGAAAACTGAGTCAAGGCTCACAACAACACCCTAACACTACCAGGTTACACCTCATACTGTGCTGTACAGCCTCAAAACATGGAACAAGCTACAAAAGGAGGGTGACTAGCAAGAATTGTCAAGGATAACCACACCCCCATGTTGGTACCACAACAAGAAGCAGCATGGACTAGCCATGGTCAAGTAACAGTGGCTAAAACTGCCCCCCAGTTTATAGCCTGCTACAGACTACTGTCCCAACACCAGGAACTGCACCTGGCCTATGCTGGAATACATGAATATATCAAGTCCTCCAAACCACATTATATTGGGTGACTGAAAATACCCAGACATAGACTGGGAGCATTATATTAGCTCCAACAGTGTAGGACAAAAGTTCATAGAATCCATAAACCAAAAGGCCCAGGAACAACGTACCACTCCCACAAGAGGGTAAGCATACTGGATGTGATAATCAGCAACATGGGTACTGGATGGCAAGACGAGAAGTGTATTGCTCACTGGTAAAACCAGACCATAGAGTAATCACACTGGATATACAAATCCTGACCACAGTCCCTGGCCAGAAAACCACAGTGGAAAACATGTGTAAAGCAATATTTGCACTCCTCCAAACTGATGTGGAATCCATTAAAGGTCCTGTGCAGGTGCAAAATATGGGCCACACCTCAGAACCTGTAATACAGCCATTCCATGAACACTGCCAGGAATGCTTGGATTATGCAATCCTAAATTAAAACAAGACACAATGCCATACACAGGCATCTGGCATGGTGGACACCAGCCATAACCAAACCATGCAAGAGAATGAGGAAGCTACTACATGATAGAGCAAACATAAACAATGAAGTAATCACTGATCAGTAGTATGGCAATAAAATATGTCCACACATACAATCCACTAAGGCCAGCCACAACAAGTTGAATCTGTGAATCCTGAGGCAATGTTACACCTGCCCCAAGTACACAGACAACCCCAACTCCACCCAAGAAATACAAATATATGTGAGAGATGCAACCATCTATCCAAACTGGAGGCTGAGCTCCCTCAACTCAGTACTCCCAAAACTAGTCAGGAGGAGAAGGTAACCACACACACCACAAACACAGTCCCACATAGACCTATCACAACTGCAAACCAAACACATAAACACAGAAAAACATTCCCGGAGGCACAAATTACAAACACAGCACACCAACAGAGGCCTCTAAAGCAGACACCCAATCAAACAACCTCCAAACATAGCACATGCAACACATAGTACACAAAGCTGGTGTGCCAAACAGTCACAGGCCAGAAGGAGAAACAACATGCCTGATACAGTTGTAATAGGTGACTCCATAGTCAGACACACTGCTGTCCCAAGACACCAGACTGAACAAGGGAAAGGGTACAGTAAGCTGCCTGTAGGCTGCCACAATATGCCACATAACAGAAATATGCAGGTCACCAAAGCAAGTAGAAATATGATGCAGTCATAGTCCATGCTGGTGTGAATGACCTGAGATGTACCTCCCTAGACTACATGAAAAGAGACATAGATAAGCTCTCTGATTATGTAGTCCAGGCGGGTATGACACTCACCGTTTGCAGCATCCTACCCTTACCAAGAATAATGCCACAGTACAAACACGGAATGATCAGTCATAGCAAGTGGCACACTTACTGGTGTCATTCCAAGGGGATCCAATGTCTGTCTGCTTGGGATGTCATGCTTGACAAGCCACGCAGCTGTTCTTGGGATGGCTTGCACCTGTTACCCCTGGGCGCCTGGATATTGGATAAGGCCTTTGCCACCTCCATAGAGCCTTTTGTAGGCAAGGCTGAAAAGACTAACCCACCACCCTAGAAAACATAAGTGGAAAGAAACATAAGGGTAATGCTGACCAATGCCAGATGTGTAAACCCCAATATGCATGCTCCCAAGGCCATCCCCAGTATGGAGAACATCGATGTCTGTGCAGTGACAGAAACCTGCTGCAAGCCTCCTGACAGCACACCAGCACTACCAGGTTATACCACATATCATGTGTCATGGCCCCAAAACCTGGAACAAAACATAAAAGGAGGGTGAGTATCCATATTCAGCACAGACACCCATACGTCCAGGTAACCGACAATGCACAAGGCATTGGAGTCCACCCATGTGCAACTAACTGTAGGCAAGACTGATGTACAGTCTGTAGCATGCTACAGACCACACTCTCTCACACAGGAACCCCACCCAGCCGTCCTGAAGACACTGGACAGTATGAATGTCCCACCAAATACCAAACAAGGTACCACAAATTACCACATATGTGGTAAACCATTATGTATAGAAGGAGTAATCAGGGACCTAGGGACACAAGTGGACAGTAACCTGTTATGTGACACTCACATTGCCAATGTGGCTAGGAAGACTGTCTACATTTGACACTGTATCAGGAAAGGATTCACATCTACGTCAACAGAGGTCATTGTGCCCCTATACTGTTCTCTTATCACACCCATAATCTAGTACAATGCCTCATATGGGATGTACCTTACCTGACACCTGCAGCAGTTAGAAAGACCTCAAAGGTACCTCACCAAGAGGATAAAGGGTATCAAATATGTCATATGCTGCCTGGCTGTAGACACCCCAGCTGAATGCAGTCACATACTGCCTACACAGAGGCATTGCATGCCTGTTGTAGAAGGCCATGCCCAACACAGGAGTAATGGACATGCTCCACCCCAGAAAACTCAAAGCCATCGGAGCTGTGAGAGTGAGAGATGTCAACCTCAACAAATAATGAAATAGGATGTGCTGGTGGGACAGATACATAATCCAGAGGCTCCCCACACCCTGGACCAGAATCCCACTCCATGTTAGGCAGAGCCCCTCACTGACACTCTTCAACAGGAATCTTGCCAAGTAGATGGATGATTGTAGAGTTACACTGGGGGTCTTCACTGTGTCATGTCCAGACAGAGGCACAGCAAAGCAAATGATAAATGGCCATAATATTCACATAGCAAGGTGGCAAAGCCACACACTCTGGCTAGGCTAACAAATGCCCTAGGGTGGATAGCCTAGTATGAACCTATGAAGATACAAATTGTGCAGGACACTAAGGATAATCCCAAGGCTTTCACAACTGATGGTAGGAACCGTGTTGGGAATTCACAGATATGCTCTGAATCACACAAATATCACAAACACACACGCATATTGCCAACATACATCCTGACAGGTGCAGTGCAACCCCCCCCCCCCAGAATGCAGAATATCTATCCCAGCAGACTGCTGGCCCCTGACACTGCAGATGCTGAGGTAACAGCCAGCATCTACAAAGCAAAACACACAGCAGCAATGGTATGAGATGGTGTCCTGGGCTGAGTGCAACATGGACTCCAAGATGAATGGAATGCCAAATCACACTACTGCTCAATGTCAGCCTTACCACAGAATATGTACCCAAAGAGCAGTGTACAACAACAGTGGTCCTTCTCAACAAAGGTGTTGCCTGAATGGATACTGAAAACTACTATCCCAGAATCCTGAGAAGCTCGGTCTGCACAGCTATGGAAAGGATCAGCATGTACCACAGACATAAAGATATTGGGGACCTACTGACACCGGACCCTACCCAGTGTGGCTTTCTTAAGTGCAGATCCTGTCCCTAAACATGTTTGACTCAATTGAAACAGTCATTAAGGTCATTGATGAGGGCATTGTGGTCCACACAGCGTAGCTGGACCTTGCAAAGGCTTCTATACAGTACCCTACGTGTTCATTATAGATAAGCTCACCAGCTTAAATATAAACCCCTATGTCAGTAGAGGGGTTGCAAACCAGACCAAGGACAGAACAGACATGGTCAGACATGCTGCAGCCATGTCAGACTACAAACCAGATATAACTGGCATCCCACAAGGCTTGGTCCTGGGATCTCCCTCGTCTGGTATATATGTCCCATAGGTACAGGCAGACATGGAAGGACTGTGTCTGAACATGTTTGCAGAGGACTACAAACTGCTCACCATATATGATCCACCAGCTGACACAAGCATCCCACAAAAGGGCCACATAGAAACAGACAACTGGTGCCATAGCCATGTCAGCAAGCTAATTGCAGAAAAGTGTATAGTCAACCCCCGTGGATATACAGTAAGTGCCCACCAATTACTACATAGGTGTTAACCCATTACGTAGTTAACATGTAATGAGAGACCTGGGGACACAAGGTGATAGATATCCTGCATTGGACAAATATGTGCTGTAGTGTTTACAGAAACATACCATATACCCACCTAATCATGAAGGTTGTCAGATCTAGATAAGGGGAGGTCATTGTGGCTCTGCAGTCATCCTTCATCAGCGGTACAATTGACTACAATAGCCCCTGTGGGATGTACCTCAGCAGACACCTCCATCAACTGTAAAGTCCCCAACAGTACCTCACCAGGAGTATCAAAGTGCTTGCACAGATGCCATGTGTTGCCTGTGTTGCTGGTATCAATAAACATGCTGCACCTTGTACAATCTGAATGGCAGTGAGCTATGCACATGAGAGACCTGAACCCCAGCACTGACTTACATAAGACAAGCTGTACTGCATGATCCATAACACAGAAGCCACCCCCACCCATGAGTGAACTCCCAGTACAGGCTACCCATAGAGTCACTTATCAATTTTCCTCAATAGGAATCTTGATGAGTGGATGGGAGATGGTAGCTTTATCCTGGGTATCACTGTCATGTCACAAGTAGACAGAGGCACAGTATACTAACCATGACATATGTCATGGCAAACTCCACTTACAATGTGTGTTGAAGGACAAACACACTCTCCAACTAGCATTAGACATGGACTAGGGCACATCGCTAGTGTTTGCAAATGTACACCTATGTTGTGGAATACACTACCAATGTTGGACAAGCGTGGTTTAAGTAGTTCATATCTGAACAGAATGCAACATGGTCAGATGTACACAACTGGCCCCTAACCAGGCTGTTGTGCTCACTATCGAAATGTAAAGCGGTGATAGCACTAAAGCCCAGGATACTGTCCAGCACAGTCAAAGTACTACCAGTACACTATACAGTACTACAGTGTTAGGTCAGTGTGAAAGGATGTTGACAACTGTATGCAAAGTATCCCATGGAAACACTGCAGGCACAGTATAATCCTGTTGTGTTCACACACAAAGCAGTTGTACAGTAACTACACAACATGACACACAACCATAAACGGGAGATATTTGTTGAAGTTCACACTCATCCACAAATGTGGTGGGCTGCAGAGTTCAACATATGGAATGCTCACACTGGGCATGCTCACACACTTTGATAAATGAGACATATGTCAGACAACATGCCATGGGAAGGCTGAACTGGGCATGCTCACACACTTAGGCCAAATCTCAGTTTAGCAGTTGGACACACATATCTGGTATTTTTACGTGTTATTCCAGGAACCAACCACATTACAGCAGTCTGCCCAGTGCACACAGTTAAATGACTATAGAGACATACGTGATATAGTGGATCCCTCCCATATGCAAACATCTTCCACAAATGCACAAGTTCATACAAGCAGGGAATGCTATGGCAATAAAGATGTGCAAACAGACTATCAGCAACAAATAATGTGCATTTGACAATTAAACATATGGGTGTAGAGGTCAACACTAGGCTGTTTGCCCTAGGGAATGACAGCTTAGCCAGAGTGTGCTTGGCATCTGCCTCCCCACAAGATGCACATTCCCCTTTCTAAACACCGATGATGTCAGCACTCTATAAATTTAGCAGGAGAAGGGAAACCTCCCAGTAATGCGAATAGCGCGCTCTGCTAATGCGTCCGTCTCAAGTGTCATAACATAGTTAGGTAGGGGTTTGAATCCTGCAAATGGCAAGTGTGTGTGTTTGGCTGAGGGGGGTTAGTGTGTGTGCAATTGTGTGTGAGGGAAATGTCCCTTTTGGCAACTAGGTGAACAGACTACAGGATGCACATTTCCCTTTCTAAACACTGTTCAGCTGAAGGCCATGGCTCTGGCACAAGTTGTCTGTTTCTATGATGCCCCTTTGGAAGATGCTTGTGTCGGCTGGAGAGTCAATTATGGTGGCCAGTTAGCAGTCATCTGCATATTTGGTCAGCCACAGTCCGTCCGTGTTGGCCTGTACCTCCGATAAATATATACCAAACAAGAGAGGTCCCAGGACTGAGCCGTGTTGGACACAACTCGTAACTGGTTTGGAGTCTGGCATGGCTCCAGCAATTCTAACCATGTGGGTTCTGTCCTTGAGCCAGTGTGCAATCCATCTAGTGACATAGGGGCTTATATTTAAGCTGGTGAGCTTCTCTAGAATGCCCAAGTGGGGTATTGTTGTGAAGGCTTTTGTGAGGTCCAGGTAGGCTGTGTGAACCACCTTCCCCTCGTCAATGGCCTTGGTGACTGTTTCAAAGAAATCAACCAGGTTAAACCTGGTAGTGCTGGTGTGCTCTCAGTAGCCCTGAACCAGGCATCTGTTACTGCACAGATATCTATGCTCTCCATGCCAAGGAGAGTTTCGGGTGCATGCATCTGGAGGTTTAGACTTCTGGCGTTGGGTAGCATTACTCTTAGTTTCTTATCCCTTGTGATACCTATGAAGGTGGGTTTGTCATTTGAGCCTTGCCTAACATAGGCACTATGGGGGTAGCAAGAGCCTTTGCCAATATCTGAAAGCCCAGGAGTGACAGGTGCAGGCCATCCCTAGCGAAGCAGGTAGTTCAACAGAAGATGAATATGTGAAGGTGTAGTGCCTGTGATTAGTTAGCAGTAGCATATATGACTGCTCACGTGGACACGTGCCAGGTAGGTCATATGCACTGTGTCACAGGCAATGTACATGTGAACAGGACAAACAGTGACATCCTGTCAAGTGGGACATGGACATACATATAGTAAGCGATGCAGATGGCACTAGGAGTCCACAGAAGCTCTATAACTATGCATTGCAGGTGTGATCAGTATTCCAGGGTAATTGCAAGCAAACATGCATGCAAACAAAGCTACAGTAAACAGGGCTGCATGTAGTCCATTGTACAACAAACAAGCTGTACCACTTCCAGTAGGTAACACTGCAAATATGCAGGCACTATGCACATGTACATGGAAATACACGGGTCAGATGGCTAGGGTCCAGGCTCAGCGCACACAAGTGTACAGACCATGTACTGTCAGGATGTACAATAACTGGATGGAAACCCATATGCTCATACCTGCAGTAATACACATGTCAAATAACAGACACTGAGCCTTCACTCAGTGGTTCCATACTTAGTAGGATGTATTGCTACCTGGCCTGCCACCACAGTATCCCTGACATATATGGTATGAGATGTGAGCATGCAGTGCTAGGGTGCTCCTGTGTGTCCTGTACCAGTCGTGTAGTACTGCACACATATCAACATCCTCAAACATCTGCATTGCAGAGTCCAGTGTGGGCTACATGCCACTTGCAATTTACATGTCCATCATTGCGTATTACTACATTCATTACCTTATCCCCTGTGCTACCTATGTATGTAGCCTTCTGTTGGCATCATTACCACCAGTATGCCAACATGTGCAGATGATACACTATGGTACTTACCATGGGTGTAGACAACAGTACATGACAATCACACACTTACTGCATCAGGCATGCTGTGATATACCCACAATTAATTCAGCACACAGTAGTGTTAACAACATGATACTATTACTACACATCTATGTGGTCACCCTGTGCATCAGCAACATGTTAACCTGTACCTGCACAGTTGTTACAGATTGCAGGAGGTGGCACAGTTTCATCATATGCACAGGGTGTGAACTTGGTATGCCTGAGTCAGCCACCGATACCACCGATTGACATGTATGTGTATGTGTGTTGGTGAGGGACAGCAGTAGAAGGTGGGGCAATGTTGATGCAGTGTGTGCGTGTATGCGGTAGCCCTAGGTGTTGTCAATTTGCATGTGTGTATGGATGCACACAGTTCCACCTCATGGCTGCCATATACTGGTGTTTGTGGACAGCCACAGACTGTACCTGCCAGGTCATACAGATCAGTGTCTCTGGCCACGAACACGGTACCTGTGCCTTGCAGGGGTGCTACGGACCGTATCCGGTACCAACCCAGACTGGGTACTGTCATCAGAAGCAGGTGTTCGTTGACTGGACACAGATCCCTGTCGGGCCTGGCCAGAGCCACGTGCACGTGGTCTCCTGGGGCGGTCTGATGACAGCACAGACCCGGCATTGCTGGGGCTGCTGCTGGCACTATGGGGGTGGCCGCGGCCCTGTTGTCGTCCGCGACGACTGCCAGCTGCTGCTGTTGCTGGCATACGGCCACGTCGACGCCTCAACCGCCCACCATCGCCCTGGCTCATGGACATGTAGTTGTGGAACCGGTCTAATATGTCCCCACAACGTCTGTCTATGACATCGGTGAAATCACGGATGGCAGCCGCAATGTCACACATACTGTCAGTCATGGCTGTGCAACATGCTGTCAGCTCCCTCAGACCCTGTCTGGTGTACCGTTCCATACGTGACTGTGCCTGCATGACAGCCCGAAACATAGCTGAGGTTGTAAGACCTCTGTGGGCACATCTGACAGGGGCAGTACGCCCACGGATGCTCCCACGAGAACCCCTGGACATCTGTCTGTGTGGTACCATCTCTGGGCCATGCCCATGGCTGCTGTGTAGGGAGGCATGTGCCACAGATACCACATTACCCTGGTCAATGCCCACTGTATGCTGTCCATCACCTAGGGACATTGGTGACAAAGGGTGTATTGGCAGGATAACTGTGCGGCATTGATGGGGTCGACAGCTGTGTACTGTCAATCGGCTGACCAATGGCAGACCCTGGCATACCTTCCTGTGCCATTACACTGATGTCGTCATTATCAGTACCCACGGCACCTGATTCAGGTTCCCTGCTACATGACACCAGAGCAGTACCAGAACCTGTGGGAGGGAAACAGGAAACACATTTTATAATGTCTACACATTACCAGTGATGCACACATGCACACGTGCACAGGTGCACACATGCACAGGTGCACACATGCACAGGTGCACACATGCACACATGCACAGGTGCACACATGCACACATGCACAGGTGCACACAAGCACAGGTGCACACATACACAGGTGCACACATGCACACAGTTTCACACAATTGTACAGTATCAACACACAAAGAGCACTACTAAGTGAGCCAAATAGTACTATTACTATCAAGACTATTACAGGAATTGTTAATACACACTCACCAGCATGGATAGGCTGCATTGCTGTTATACCAGAGGGACCTGCAGACGTGAAGAAACTAATGTCAGTGGGCACAACTGTGCCATTGTTACTGAGTATGATACAGGTCAGTAGTACAACAGTCGCCTTTCACAGGTCAGCTGCTAATATTGAGGATATCACACTTGCACATTAAATACTATGGTGACAGCTACAAACCAAGGACACACCTCACACATGCATTAACTACCAGTGTACACAACAGTCAACTATACATATGGCATATTACCTGCACGCTCACTGTCTTGCTGCTGCGTGGCTCCAGCCTCCATCATAATGCATGTCTGCTGCTGTTGTTGTTGCTGGCGGACTGGAGCCACTACACTCATGAGTAGTCCCTCCAGTCTGGTGAGTGGGGGATGTGTAGCCACCCCACCACCTGTGGCGACCTGTTGCCTGTGGATATCCGATGCACGCTGATGGACATGTCTGATTAAATCACTGCAGTGATGTCGTACCTGCTCATATGTCCTATTATAAGTGCCTATGTCATTTACCCGACGGACAAGGTCTTGCCACAGTGCAGCCCTCTCCTGCTGATTCTGGTTGGTGCGGGAAAAGAGTATTGCATAATCCCGCACCAGGCTCTGGTGTATCTCCTCATCCTCAGCTGTGGAGTAAGTGGGATTCCGTGGGTGGGCCATGTACCTGAGAAAGAAAATAACCTGATATCAGCAATATATGTCAGCAGAATTTGGCACACACACTACACATGCTACTCGACTGTTATGATACAACATATCTCACATATATAGCATCTGTCTGTCTATTGGTGGATACACATGTAAATGGCCAGGTATCCGTGCTCAGCCAGCAACTGTGCAACAGTACCTGGCACACTCCATACGACATACTACCAAACCCCAGCAGTCAGAACACTGATTCAGGTCAAGAGCACCTCCTCACTCTGGGGGTTTGTATCTAGGTACTGTATGGCCTACATCATCAACTACTGTGAGCTGACCACACACACTGATTGCCCTGGATATACATACCCCACCTCCACCACCAGCACAAATGACTATAGTGAATAACATTACAGATGCAAACTTTACACTTTGTAACAGTGACATGGTATCCTTTCAGCCCACTGGGCCAGTGGCAGATACAACCCACAATGCTGACCCCTACACAATTGCTTTCTACAGACATCTCCGAGAATGCATGGATCATGCAATCCCATATATGACCAAGACACTCTCCACAAAGGGACAGCATCCTGTCTGGTGGACCCCAGCCATAGACAGATTGTATTACAGAAGATGGAAGCTACTGCAAGACAGAGCATAATTCCATAAAGGGAGGGCATGTCTGAGCAGCACTAGTAAGGATCTATTTTCCATCATACAAACATCCATGGGCAACTTTGAGAGGGAAATCAAGAGGGACACTACAGATAACCAGAAGGCCTTCTTCAGTTATGTTAGCAACCTGGTCAGAATCCATCCTCTATGCCCATAGTTAGTACACAACAACAAATATTTCACTGACACCACAGATAATGACAACATTGTGGCAGACAGGTTCAGTGCAGGTGTCACCCCGCCCTCTCCCCCAAAATAAGACATAGTTATCCCAGCTGACTGTAACCTCCCTGTCATCACAGATGTCCAGGTGAGAGCCACCCTCAGGACAGCAGAATACACAACATGAATGGGACCTGATGGTATCCCCAGTTGCATGCTACATAAACTCTGACAGGAGCTAAACACACATGTAGAAGTGCTATGTAACACTAGCCTGACTACAGGATATGTACCTGTACACTGGCGAACAGCAGCAGTGGTTCCACTCCACGAAGGAGGCACCTCAACATACCAATACAATACAACACAATACATTACATTACAATACAATACTATACAATATGCTATTGCCCCTGGGACTACAGCAGCATACTGTTCTGCTACCCTGACCATTGTGACACGTGGTGTGATGGTACCTGCTGCTGTCACGCAGTTACACAGGGTGACTCATATGGCATATTACCTATCTGACTAACATTCAGCAGGGGTATGTGTGACATGTACTCATGGGGAGTCTTGCTTCTTAACACTGTGTGGTTTATTGCACGGTATGTCTTATCTGTGGGTGGGAACTTTTACCTCCACATGTGCACTCTATTGCAGTGGCACGGACGACACACAGCAGTCATTTAGGTTGTGGATGGTGTGAGGTGTTACTATGGTTGTTGGACATCTGTCATGGGTGTGACTTACATATGTAAATCCGGGAGTGGTAACCTCTATGTGGGTAGTATATGTGTACTCTGTGGTGTTGTCAGTCACTGTGCATTGGTAATGTGTTTGAGTGCATTGTCACAGTGTTGTACATGTCACTGTGTCCTTCTCCATATCTGTAGCTGTCATGTGAGGTCCATACCATGGCATCCATTATGTGGTGTGGAGGGGTACACCGACCTACATGTCCATAGCTGACACACTATGTTCGCTGACGCATACCATGTGCTGGTATTCCAGGGATAGTGTGCCACTGAATATCATTGGGGCCACTATTGTACACATTTATGACCCTATTCACCCCTGACACATGCAGTGGTGGGCAGCCAATCACATATCTGGTGGTTACTGGTGTAGGTGAATTGAAATGTGGTATGGTACTCCGGTTTTGACACTGGTGTTCACTCCATGCCTTTGTCACCAGGCACCTGTTGCAATACATCTGTACACGTGCCTCGCTCAGAATTTATATATACATCTCTCTCTCTCTCTCTGTATGTGTATGTGTATATATATATATATATATATATATATATATATATATATATGTCTGTATACATATACACATATATATATTGATGTACATATATTGCTATAGATGTGGAGGGGGCACAGAGGGGGTGAGAGTGACAGAGGGGGTGGGACAGGGTGTGTTGAAGGTCGTCATATACAGTCATACCTGTAGATAGATCAGGGTACATATATCTATATCTGTATGTGTGCATTACATATATATGTTTGTACAATATTCTATCTACATCTGTCTATGTATTCCTACATCTCTCTTTCTATTTATGTATACATATATGCATATCATATATATATATATATATATATATATATATATATATATATATATATATATATATATATATATATACATGCATATGTTGACATACATACGTATCCATATGATACAGGTATATCAACATGTTTGTCTACCATACTGTATACACACACTAACATACTACTAAACATACATAACTGTGAAACCTACTTTGTACATGGCACTACAACCTACAATCAACCAACATTGATATGTGCACATAGATGCTCTCACATACAAATGTATGTACAGCCTTCACTGATAGTTGCTGTATGTCCCCTGCCCTTTACACATCTTCCTGTACATATGGATACAGACCAATGACACATATGGAGGGTTCACAGTATGTAGACCTTTATAGTATTACTTTACATTACCTGTGTTTGTCACAGCTGCTTGTGTTGCCGTCTGGTTCTCTGTCCTGCTGCTCCACTTCCCAGTTGTCAGCTTTCAGGTGGCTGTTGCTGAACAATTTGTTTGTGTCTGCTTAATTGCAATTTTCTCTGTCTCTGTCTCTCTCTCTGTCTGTCTGTCTGTCTGTCTCTCACGTCCTTCTCAGGGTGCAATGAAAGTATTGCATGTGTGGACTGGGAGTACAGCATACTTTTGTAGGTATCTGCATATGCCCATGTGATGGCCTCTGCACCAATTGTTAGCCAGCATTTGCTAATTGCATGCAGCCAGTTGTGTACTGATTGCAGTTCTCACTGTGATTTCAGAACAGTGCTATAAAAAAAAAGGTATGTGAGATAGGCGTAGCCCTTTCAGATTTTAAGGGCAGGGACCATGCTGTTATGCTGTGGACAATGTTCTGTGAGTGTAAAGGTTGGTATCTCTCTCATATTTCCAGCTGTGTTGTAGATTAACATTCCTCCATTCATTTCTCCAGTTTCCTGTACTAACTGTGTATGTACACTGACACCTACAACTACTACTACTGTTAATGTGTGTGTGTGTGTGTGTGTGTGCTTTCCTTTCACTTTTGCTTGCACTTTGTTGCTAAGGCTTCAATATTTGCCCTTTACAGTCACTACTTGTATGCCTGCTAGGTGTCCTGACTGTAGTGTGCTGCTGTAGCTTTCCTATTTTCCATGTACATTCACACCTTGGAATACTTGCTATATCTGCTAGGGTGTTACAGCATGCAGTGTGGTCTGGTCATGGTGTGGGCCTTGACATCTATTAGTGTATTTGAGTATGCTGCTGAGCAGGCCCCAGAGACTATCTGCTAGGGTGTTACAGCATGCAGTGTGGTCTGGCCATGGTGTGGGCCTTGACATCTATTAGGGTATTTGAGTATGCTGCTGAGCAGGCCCCAGAGACTTTCAGGTTCATCTGTTATCTGCCTCATGGAATGGTACATATCAGTGGGGTACACCCATTAAAATGTCTGGTATGCTGCAGTTGTGACTGTGGGTTAGCATGAGCATATGTATTACTACACTTTTTCTGCCATAGTTACCATTGCATGTGTTGCACCTTTCTGCCTACTGTTTGTACATTTCACATGGAGTCTGTGGGGCATCCCTGTAAGTAATTCACTGTTGCTATGTCTAGGCTCTTAACTATTCAAATATGGTGGTGTCAGACCCGTCATGTGTACAGATATTTGCAGGTTGTCCACATTTCTGCCTCATATTTTGGTCAATATCTCATGCATACCTTTTTCTGGCAAATCACTCTGGGCTCAAGTCAGAATATGGTGACAAACATTCAAGTTTCAGACTTCATACCCTTCCAAACATCCCACAAAATGCAGACCCTGTTACTCTCTGAACTATCTGCGTTTGTTGTAACATTATTTGTAATGTGTCACTGGTTTTGGGCCTTTGCTCCACATATTTTATTACTTGGTCCAGATGTGTTCCTGTAAGAGGTTGTGGGGTATGGGCAGTGATTATCCTGCTGTGAGTATGTGTGTAGCTTGCAAGGTGCTATAATGACATTATTACCTACTAGCTACCAACTAGCATGGCTGTTTCTGTTCACACACTACTATTATGGAAATCCACTAGTTTTGATAGTAATTCTAAATGGCATGCTTTGTGTACTACATATCTATATTCCCTTTACATTAATTCCTACTATTACATGATATATTTATTTTAGCACAATGTTCTTGTATAAGAGTCATGGCTTAGTGGTAAGTCATGCAGACTACTGTTTCCAAGGTCCTCGGTTCGGGACTGCCAGTGGGATTTTATTTTGCTTCTGAACTGACTACAAGACCTGTCAATCAAAATGACTAAGGCACTTTTAAGCAGTTGTAACCGGGTTAGCGCTGGTTTGCGTGGAGCTCACGCATGCGCACTGGCTTTTAGCTCCGCGCACACAAGCGCATACCCGCTTACAACCGCTTAAATGTGCTTACTCTTGCGCACACCCGCGCTATTTTCTTTGAAAGAAATGAAAATGGGGAGACAGAAAAGTGGTGAAAAAGGGGTCACAAAGAGGGTAAGACAGTAGGGAAACAAGCTTGGGTTTTGCAGGAGGGATGTAGGTAAGGCCCATAGCTGCCCATTTCTTCATCAGCAACAGCTGTGCATATGTATGTAATTTGGTGTGACATTTGAAACCTTCCACCCCTGAGAGAGGTGTCAGGACAACAATAATACTTGTTGTACAGCCAATTGTAATTGATAGGTTCCATGTCCAGCAGACATGTGTGCGGAATGGGCAGCTATGTATGGGGCGTAATTGTTTTGTGGGTACAGAGTGCCCTTTTTTTCTTTTCAGGTGAGAGTGGTATGTCAGGTGAAGGAAGTCGGTACAGCTGGGGAGGTAGGTTGGGTAGGTAAACAGACAAGACAAACAAGACGCATACAGGGGCAGTGTATGACACGTGTTGGGGGGGTTACACAATTGACAGGGACGGAGGTTTGGATATCCAGAGCCCATGAGCCCACAGATGGCAACAGTGGAACTGATATCCCCACCCATAGGCAGTTGCCACTGTTCCTTCACTGCCCAGGACGGGCTGTGCTGGGCACTGTGTAGGTGGGGCAACAGGCATGCCCGTTAGTTGCGCCACCCATGCCTCGAGCTGGCGTAGGGGCTCGAGAACAGAGTCCCGAATCTCCCTACGCACCACAGTCCGGAAGCTACGGACAGTGAGTGGTGGTTCTCCTCCGGCCACACTTGCAGAGGGGGGGCGAGCCCCATCCCCTGCAGCACTTCCACCCGCAGGTGGCACAGGGCGACCGGAGGAGGGTCCGGACTCGGCACTAGTGCCAGGTGCACTCGCCAGCTGAGGTGGTAGAGGTGGGTCCGCTGGAACCCGCCTTCCCTGTCGCCCTGTGTTTTGCATTATGTCATGACAGTTTGGGTTAGTGACATATAATACCATTCACAATTAGTTGTAACAGCATGCATTAGTATTCCCATTAACCAAACACCCAGATATTCACACCATTGAACAGCGTGCATAACACATGCATAATTTGAACAGAAATACACAGTCCAACAACATGCAGGGTTAATTGATGGCAACAGGCCATCAGGTGTGGATGTATGAACAGGGCAGATGCATCAACGGACATGCAAATATATATGACCCAACAGGACAAACGTCCAGGGTGTTAATTGTGATTGCACATACCATTTTCACGTTGAATGGGTTATATGTGGATATAGGGTGGGGTAAAGAAAGTAATATTAACACCTTCGAATAACAATACATATGCTGTACATTTCTAATAGCTACAGTTATATACACACTACTGTTCTAACTACAGTTTCCTATATGATAACTATTTCAACTTGGTGATAGGACTGTTACTGCAACATCAATATACATTTTATTGTTCTTCATACACATTCATATCTAGCTTTGTTCAGCTACATCATCCTGCTACATTTGCTTTATATAGCCGTAGACAAGTGTGGATGTTTGGTATATCAGACAATCATCCTATCTGCATATTGCAGACTTGAGAGCAACATATCCAGATTTTGGGATACACATTCCAGATGCAGCAACACTTTGAACAGATTTTGCTGTTTGGTTTTGAATCTCATATGCATTTCATTCTGTCTTGACTGCAGTATACTTTATTCAGGGGTTATTACTACTGTATTGCTGGATTCATGACACTTTCTCACACTCTCTCACTTGCTTTCATTTTACTATTCAGGATGGTACTTACTTCTAGGCTTTATTGACATGTTTTACCTGTAGTTATTACAATCCTTTCCAGCAGTCTCACTTCTGTCATGTTTCAGTATTTCCACAGGGATATATTTCACACATGTGATTTCATCATCTTCTGCAGCTATACTTTTCAGCCTGCTGCAGGTTGTGTACTATTTTCTTACAGGTAGGGCATTTTTATTTTAGAATATATGTCAGACAGTTTCATTTTTCGGTTTAACTTACAGGCTGAAACACACTTTTGTAATCAAGCAATACTTGCAGACACTTTCACACTGTTACTGCACATTTTATTCCTTACTGACTACACTGCACTCTTTTGCTGACTGTCATACTTTTATATTTCTTTACAGTTACTGGTAGTGGATTACTGACCTGCCTGGTGGCGCAACCGCACCAGCCTATCGCCATAGGCTCTGTGGTTCGCAGAACGGACACCTGCAGCTGTAATATAAATGAAGTAATATTGGAATACACATCTCCATAATATCAGCTAGTTTAATTTCTTACATGCATAATTAAATATTACTTACTCAGTAGTGGGGCGTTGGGTGTTTGCTGGGCCTCCTGGATCCAAAGGTTCAGTTGGTCCTGCTTGCGTCTCTTCAAGTCCGCATGGTGGTGACGGACCTGCTCACCAGTCCTTGGAATCCCTGTGGCACTGGTGAGATCATGAGCCCAACCGGTCCCACGCCTCGGCCCTGTATGCTCCCCAGAGGACCTGGCCTGCATGAGTTGGGCCTCATGATTATGGACTAGGAGCCAGACCATGTACCTGGACTCCTCAACATCCCACCTCTGTGCTCGAAAGCAACTACCCTCTCCTACTCCTGTCATTCTGCCTGCAGGTCAGTTCTACAATCGTTTATGTTGTGTATTCCCGCCTATGGGGCTTATATAGTCCGTTTTTCCCGCACATATCTGTGATTGGTCATTTTGGAATTGTATCAACTTCAGTAAACCTGCATTGTCATGCTCTAGTTTGTATTCATTCCTATATATTAGCTATTATTGCATTTAAAGGTACTGCTGTCATGGCTTAGTGGTTCTGTACCTTGACTATGGTGTATAGTATCCTGGGTTCGAACCTGGCCACTGCTTTTTATTTTTCATGACTGTCTAGACATGCTGAGGGGTGTGTCTGTGTAAAGGCAGTTTTGATACGGCTTGCTCAACGTTGCCCGTCAGTTAGCTTGTTTGCGTGATGCGCAGCTCCTCGCAATCGGGGTACGCTGCTTTAGGCCTCATTTGGCTATCGGCACGCATATTACGCTCAGTTCAGTTAGGGGCACATAGATTTAGCGTGTTAGACCACTGCTCAGCTACGGGCACTCATTTTGCACCAGTTAAACCACTGCTCATCTACGGGCAGATGCACTCACTCTGTTAAACTGTAGCTCAGCTATGAGCAAATCTGGCATTTTTTATTCTTTTGTTACCTCACATTTCTTCAATATAAATGGGCTATTTCATTACATTTTACATAAATTGTGGTTTTATGTGTACATATTTGTCAGGGACTTGTTTCCTGCTTATTTTGCAAAAAAAAAATGGTGTTTTGGGGGTTCGAGCCATGAATGCCTGCTCTTCAGCCAACATCTCTACCGCTACGCTATTGCTTCCTGGCTTATTTTACATATTTAGTTCTTATATGCTTTCCCACTGACTGCTAACTGTAGCTGCGCTACGGGCACGCCCGCACAAACGAGCGCACTCACGGTTAAACATCTTTACAATTTAAAAAAAATATATAACATGTTCATTTATATATTTTATGTTCATAGTCTGTGGGGGCATGTGTTGTGTTGTGTTTATTCACATTTCCGTGGACTCTGTTGTGGGTGTTTACTTTGGGCACATTTACACTTCTGGGGGTGTGTCCGCTTGCAGGGCTCGGCCTACGGACACGCCCCCTACTGTCTTACACGGACCGTGTTAGACTTAGGTGTGATTCAGCATGCTCTCATGAATATGCAAAGCATACTGACATCACTCTGTTTAACTGCAGCCTCCGTGTAAGAGTTATAACTCTTACACGGAGGCTTCGTGAATCCTTGCCAGTCTTTCCTTGACTTTTTTTCTCTTGGATGCTATGCCTGTGGTGGCCCTTAAGCTTTCCAGTGCTTCTCTGAGATGCACCTTTTTATTATGTCCAAATGTTCATGACCTAGTACCTCCTTGGAACCTCAAGCTACTCTTACACATTCTCACCAAACATCCCTTTGAACTGTCAGCTTCAGCCACAGTTTCCTTAAAGCTTTTTGAATACTCTTTCTCATAGCTGTTTCTTCAGCAAGAAGGGTGTCTGATCTTCAAGCACTATTCTCTGTTCCCCCTTTTCTGGTTTTTACAAGGGCTGAGTCTCCTTAAGAACCAACCCTTCTTTTCTGCCCAAAGTAGTATGAGTCTTTATATGAATCAGCCCATTCATTTATCGGTTTACTTTTCCAAAATTCAGTAACAAGAAGAATGTCTGCTCCATTGTTTGGATGTTCATTGACAACTGAGATTATACTTGGACAGAACCAAACATTTCAGAAAATCCAACCAGCTTTTTGTTTCCTTTTGCAAAACGCAACTCGTCAAGCTTATTTCCAAAGTGTGATCCTATACAGGTGGTGGTCTGTCTCTCCTTTGCATACTCTCTGAAGAAATTCCTTTGCCTGTTAAGCCTAGGGCATATTCCACTCGAGTGGTAGCTATTTTTGTTGCCTTTTTCTTTCAAGTGACTGTTGAGGACATTTGTACGGCAGCTACCTGTTCTAGTACTCTTACCTTTTGAGTCCCATTGCGAATTGGACATCCAGTGTAGGTCTACATCTTCCTTAAGTTCAGTATTTTGTGAAATGTTCTTTCCTGGGACCACAATGGAGTTGTTGTTGGCTGTGGATTGTGTCCCACAGATTGAGAGAGTCAGAAAAGACAACCCTGGATGCAAAAGTTATGTACTTAACATAATGATTGACCTGTGTTGTCATCTTCTTTCCTTCCCAGCCATCCTACCTGCTGTGCCCCCTCAAATTGTCACTATTGTTTGTGGCTGCTGGCTAGCTATGTAGATTTGCCCCAAAGCTATATGCGAGAATGCCCACTTGATTTCCTTTACCTATTACCTGCATATATTTCTCCTTTTGTCCATTGTTCTAAGGGGTATTGATGGGGAAAACTTGATCTGTGAAGGGATATGGCTAGAGGAGGCAGAGCTTCTGGATTGAAGATTCTGGAGGTGCCGGTGTCTGATTCAATAACACGCATGTTGAGAAAGGTGGAAGAAAACTGAAAAATATTATTATGATAAGCACATAACTTTCATTTTGTACTTTTTAGAATGGGTAGATGACTGTATTATACAGGGGGAGATAGGGAGTTGAGGTTGGATAAAAAAAATAATTTCCATGGCAAATATTGCTAGACAATGTAATTCACAAGGGTTGAATATTATTTTAAATTGAAAATGTGATTTGATGGCCGAGTATAATGTGCTTTGATAAAGTAATTGTAGGTAGATGCTTTTATGATTTAAACCGTTTTTCATCTTATTCATGGTGTGCATCAGTCGCATAATCTGAATCAGCGGATGTTTTTTAGGTATTTAAATGGTCCGTTCTTCTACAGTGGTTTATTGTCTGATGAAGTCTCTAATTGTGACAAAAATGCAAGTGCTTAAAATAAACAGGTGTTTTTTTATTATCTTTGTTTAACTTTGAGTTTATTTTTTAGTATGTGAAGTTTTCAGTTTTGTTAGCGCATGTTTCTGCTGGAATTCTACCAAAGGAGTCTGTTGCTAAACTTGGTGTTATATTTGTTACTGATCTGGACTAAAGTTTCAATGCAGATATAAAGGAGAGAATAGAACCCCTTTGCTAGTGCATTGTTTGCTGTTGCTCCTTCAAGGGGAGGGAGACTAATGAAGCTCCTCGGGTCATCGTAAAGTTGAAGTAAATTTGCATTTGAGAAGTCTCTGAAGATGGTATGGTTTGTGAATGTTTTGTGCTGGGTTCCAATAGTGAGGACCACTGCTTTATGGCCAGACCTACCAAGGAGGATGTCATTATAGGCACAAAGCACAGTAGTCACCTGGCATTGTCTAGACAGACTCAGCAAGGCCTTACTATAATTATGGTGGCTGTCAAAATAGAAAGCCAAAGTCTAAATCGACTGTACTAGAAGTAGTGAATATAGTAACAGAGATGAGCAACTGGAATTGGAATCTTTGGAAAAGGATGAGATCAAATTACATAGAAAAACTGAGAATTGTGGGAACAATTCATGCAGAGGAGAAATTAGGTTTAAAAGAAGGCAGAATTTGAATGAGCTGTGCAATTTTTGACTGACAATGACTGGATGGATTATAAGTGATAGTACTGAACACACTGTCAACAGTCAGGAAATCTCAAAGAGGTCTTCTTGTACAATTAAACAACAAATAGTGTCAACCAGAAAATTCAGCAATACAATCCACTTTAATAATGATAAAACAATAAAACCATTGGATTGAGCACGTTCTTCCCCTGACCAGGATTTCATCAGAATCATCACTCATTTCCTTTGAACCAATTTATACACACACACATAATGACATCACAGGTTAATTATTTAGCAATGGGTATGAACACCTCTAACAATAAAATCATGTATAAGAAATATTAGTAAAAAAGTTTATTTGATTTAATTGACCAACATTGTTTGACTGTCAGTCATTAATTTAATTTAATGTAGTATGGCTTTATGAACCAAAATGGGTTTAAAGGAAGTTGTCTCATTTAAGCCTGGACTATGATAGGCTTGTAACCTTATCTGCCATTTTGTCTCTCTTGCTTCTATGTAACTTCTATAGTCACCTCCTCTAGGATTGGGCAATACCTTTTCTAAAATGGCAAATGTAAAACCATCAAAATTAGTACATCCTTCTGAATGTTTAAAAAGTGCATTAGTAGTGTTATGTGTGGAAATCTGATAAATGTGTTCGTAAATCCTGTCTCTCAAACGTCTGTCAGTCTTCCCAATATAGAACGCGAGACAGGATTTATACATGGCCAAATACACAACCCCTGTTGTCTGGCAGTTCCCTTTGCCAAACCAAACTTTGGATTTTAAAGTATTTTATATAGTGTTGTGTTGACCTTATCACAGATATACCTGCATTGGGAACATGCCCCACACCTTGTGGTACCCTGTTTGAGGTTACCATAACCTCTAGACATCCCCTCAAACAATTTTTTGAAGTTTGTACCTGTCTTAAAAACAAATAAAGGCTTAGGTCCTACAGTGGACCATAGGGATGGGTTACTTTTCAAAATGGCCCAATTCTTTTCTACTATGTTAATTACTTCATTTGCCCTTGTCTAAAATGGAACAACCATGGTGTCATTTTCTGCATTCTCGCTTACTGTGACTGTGTTGCGAGATGTAAAGGAAATCCCTAGGAGGGGTTTAGATCTCTTTCCCCACTCTTTCAGAACATATTCCAAGTTCTCCTTAACTAAATTATTTGGTAATCCCTTTCTAAAAACATTGTGGCTACCTTGTTTAACTCTCCTTTCACCACTTCTTCCTGGGAAGTCATTCTGGCTACACAAATGCATTGCCCTTTAATAATGCTTTGCTTTTGGTACTGTGGATGGTTACTAGTATATTTGAGGTAGGAGTTACTAAAAGTAGGTTTCCTATAGATTTTTGAAGTAAACCCTATTTTTCCTTTTTCTATATATGTGTCCAAGTAATTAATACAATGGTTGCTACTTGTTTAGGTGAATCTCAGAAAACTAGATGTTTGATTTTAAATAATCAACAAATTCCTTAACCCTGGTAGCTGTGCCGGACCAAAGCACAAAGATATCTTCCAAAAATCGGACATAGAGTTTTATGCGTTTATAAAACTCACTCTTAAATACCTTATTGTTCTCCCATTCCAGCAAAACTAAATTAGCATATGTAGGGGCGCATGACACACCCATAACAACCTCTCTTCATTGCTTAAAATATTCACCCTTGAACATAATAAAATTATAATAAAGGGCAATTCCCATAAAGTCAAGGATTAATTCGGTCCTGTCATTGTCAAAAGTGGTATTTCTCTTAATACTATTTTCAAACATCTCCATATCTTCGTCCCTAGGAATGGAGGTGAACAAGTCAACAACATCTATGGTCAAACATCCCATAGATTGTTGGTAATTCTTCCTAGGAAATCCCAAGAATCCTTCAGTAAATGTTGAGGATTGTTCACCACTTGTTTAAGCCATTTGTCAATAACAACACCAAAAGGATATGTTTTCAACCGTCTCCCTGAAACAATAGGTCTAAAACTAAGGTTTTCTGTACTGTTATGGGTTTTTGGGATCCCAAAAGTGGTGGCCACACTCGGATCCTTGACTTTTAAAAAGCTGTAAGTACTGGGCACAATTCTCTCATCCAATAAATATTCCTCTAAAAATGGTCATATTCACTTCATTAAGAGATGCAGGGGCATATGTGGTGGTGTCATTCAGCAATTCAAAAATTTCCTGTAAATATTGCATTTTGTCAAAAATGACCATACCACCTCCCTTGTCGGGTCGCATTAACTATTTGATCTAAAATTTCCTTTTCTCCGTTTCCCAAGTTGTCTAACCCATATGTTTTGTGTTCATTTGCTTTCAAAGCGTAAACCTCCTCCATAACTGCTTTTTACAACACATGAAGTGTTGGATCTAGTGGTGGATTGAAGGTACTTTTGCGACTGAATTCCTCTCTACCTATTCTAATGTCACATTTTATTATGTTCGGACATCAAATATGCCAAATTTAACTTCTTAAGAACATTTTAACTTCTAAAATGGTGTCCATATAATCAAACTGTCTTCTAGGGACAAATTTAAGACCTTTCATAAACAGTGTGAAATGTTCTTTTGTAACTTTATTGTCTGCAAAATTGTAGACATGGTAACCTTTGTAAGAAAACAAATACCTTCCTGCTGTATCTCTTCCATATTATTTGTGAGCGAACTTTGGGTTAAAACCTTTTGTAATTTTTGTTTTTCCACTCTCTCTTTGGGGATATTGTGATTGTCTTCTAATCCCACTTCCCTGTTTTGTCACTGGTATAACAAATGTTGATTCTCTTCTTGACCATTCATTCTATACCTATTGTCATTATACCATCCCTCATATTTTCTATAATGTTTAAAATTACCCCTCTTGAGGATTGAGGTGTCTTTTCTGTTACCACTGGTGTTATCACCATTAAAAAATGTAAGCTTTATTTTCTTTGTACTCATTTTAAATCCCTTTGCATTTTTTGCACTTTTTCTCAAAAATCTTGTCACAATTTCTTTCAAGCAGTTTAATTTCTTTCTTATATAAATCCTCATATTGTGGAAATAACAAGTTATTTTTTATGTCACCATTCAGTTTTTCAACCTGCCCAACCATTTTACATAATTTAACATCATTATGTTTAATAATTTTTTTGCACAAGCTCCAACCCTTACCTGTTAAACATATCAGTAAATTCTTGCACAATCTCCTCATAATAATCAATCTCAAAAGGGAATTTGTACACCCTTAATCCCCTTGGCACAATTTTCCTACCCACACATTCAGATGGGTATTAATTTCCATTTATAGTTTTTTTTTTTATAACAGCCATCTTGTTCTCAAACTCCAGAAATTGTATCATTCAGTGTACTATAACTATCTGTTTTACTATTATCGGTGTGGTCCCTCACAATATTACCAGTAGAAGTTTCTCCACTACATTTATGAAACACATATTTTTTTTTTTAATAAATAATCCCTGTTCATCAATAAACAGTTTCACTATTGTTCTTTGAACCATTTCTAGCTAGTTCCTTGTGTGTGTTGATACCATTTGGTTCACTGAATCCGCCAATTCTTAAAACGTTCCATGCAGCCAAACCGCCATTATTAACTGAAACATTTTTTTCCAGTTGATTTATTAACAGTACCTGAATGTTTAGACTTGGAATTGTACCAAAGGAGTCTGTTGCTAAACTTGGTGTTATATTTGTTACTGATTTGGACTAAAGTTTCAATGCAGATATTAAGGGGAGAATAGAACCCCTTCGCTAGTGCGTTGTTTGCTGTTGCTCCTTCAAGGGGAGGAAGACTGATGAAGCTCCTCAGGTCATCGTATAGTTGAAGTAAATTTGCATTTGAGAAATCTCTGAAGATGGTAAAGTTTGTGTATGTTTAGTGCTGGGTTCCAGTAGTGAGGACCACTGCTTTATGGCCAGACCTACCAAGGAGGATGTCATTATAGGCACAAAGCACAGTAGTCACCTGGCATTGTCTAGACAGACTCAAGGCCTTACTATAATTATGGTGGCTGTCAAAATAGAAATCCAAAGTCTAAATCAACTGTACTAGAAGTAGTGAATATAGCAACAGAGATAAGCAACTGGAATTGGAATCTTTGGAAAAGGATGAGCTCAAATTACATAGAATTAAATAGAAAAACTGAGAATTGTGGGAACAATTCATGCAGAGGAGAAATTAGGTTTAAAAGGAGGCATAATTTGAATGAGCTGTGTAATTTTTGACTGACAATGACTGGATGGATTATAAGTGATGTATGTTTGCAACTGAAATTATGTGAGTATAGTTTGTCATTTATCTACACATATAATAAATTATCACATATGACACAGGCAAAGATGTTTCTTGTTTAAAAAAAAAATCATAATAGTCGCGATATCGATAGCAGAAGTAGGCCATGATTTCCTGAGAAATTTGGCAAGGAGGAGGAGCAAGTACCAGTTTCTGCAGTCTGGTACACATCCCAGTTAGTCTCCATGCAGACGTTCTCAGTATTCATGGTGCTGGCATAGCATTCTTAGTAAGATAGCATAACATTCACAGCACTGGCAAACACTTAAAATGTGCAGCATTCTCATACTTCAAAATGTTCACGTGGAAGTAAACAGTTCATGTTGTGTTGTATTCGAAATCCCATATTGTTCACAGGCGCAGACAGAGTATGACTGTTCCTTTTGTAGAGCAGATCTGAATGCTTTAGTAGTATTAAATGCTTGTGCTGCTTTGTATGTCATGTTTGTATGCTGTGTGTTTTTTGAGTGTATAGTGCTTGTATGTCCACCTTTTTACATCCTGTATACATTGTTTGCACATAACTTGCAGGGTTCACTGTAAGTTAAATGGTAGTGATGTAAAAGTTAGTTTTGAACCAGCCAAAAGAAGTACCTCTAAATTCCTAGAATATTTATAGACAGTGCTTCAGACCACCTTATTGAACTAAATGCTGAAGCTCTAGGACTTCAGATTCATGTTGTGTGTGTTTTAATGTTAAATGTATAGATTTTAAAAGTGCATGAAGAGTTCCAAAGAATATGTGAGCAAGAAAGTTTACACATAGTAAGAAAATGAATAATGCGTCCGTTTTCGGTTCTCAGTGGCCTGTGGCTAAGTGAGACAGTAGTATTGGGCAATCTGATAAAGTCAAGATTGTAATTAAACTGCTGCAGACCTACAGAGATGTTTGTGGTACCCATGGCAGCAAGGTCTTGTGTACAGGGTTCCTTGTTTGAAGTTTATTTAATTTACATCAGAAAATGGTCTGGTTGAGTGCAGTATTTGTAAATCACTCCTAAAGAAGAATTTCAGCTGCCTGTAACCTATCCGAGTGCACGCAGTGCAGATAGGAAATCCGTTTAATAAATAGCTGTCATTCCCCACGTAGGTCAACAGAAAAGGGCTTACTTGTAAACGGGAGCATATGAAAGACATTAGAATCTTTTAAGTTATCATTTTAGCCATTAGTATGAACACAGTGTCATTAACTGCATGCTGTCTCCCAGTTTCAGTTAAACATAAACGTATTGCATGCTAGACCTGCAAAAAAGCTTTCTGACATTTGCTGTTAGAAGCACAGTTGTTTCACTTGGGTTGAAGTTGAACACTCTCTTCCTTCCCTTGTTCCTGCTGACATCTTGACTGTCTGCCTTCCATTAGAAGGGCTACATAAGAAAAGTTGTACTTCTTGTAAGACAATTACAGCTTTATTTTATTCATCCTATTTGTTTTGTTTTGTGACACTGCTTTCACATTTGCAAGGTACAGCTAATGGTGTACATTTTTTTTCTTTGTGCCCCCTCTAACTTTTCATTAATGGTTTTGGGATTTCTTTGCTTGTGACATCACAGATAAATGATAGGAAAGCAATGAAGTGAGACTTCACTAACCCTGACTGCCTCACAGTGACACCATATTGCTATTGATGATAAGGTAGGCCTCTGAGGCTGTTTTACCACCCAGACCCGTGTTTCACATGACCTACTTGATAGCAAAAAGTATACAGTTTTTCCTGATGACTGGCAAAGTAAAAATAAGTATTGCCGATAAGTAATAAAAGGAGACCTGGCAAGATTCAAGTAGTGGTCTAAAATATGAATGCCCTTCAAGAGAAAAAGAATAATACTTACTTTGCACAAGTTGTTAAATAGAGGTCTCATCTGCATGGGTTGATTTTAGTTCAGATAGATGTAAACCATCTGAAGGTGCTTATTAAAAAGAGTGGGGGAAGTTGCTTGTTGCCCGGTTCTCCCCTGAAAAATTAGGTCTTTGGCCTAGTGGGACTAACCTGATCAACAAAGTATGTATAAACAAATATTTTTTAAGGTTAGTGAACCACCCCATAGAGTGAAATCCCAAATATTAGCACTGCAAGACTTGCCTAGGAATCCAAGCTGTAATCACTGCACAGATTTTTGCATCTGCCTTGTGCTCTTTTCCTGTCCTTAACATGTGCATGTGTAATATTTGTTCTTTTGATGCTCCTTTCTATAGCATCTTCGTATGGAGAGCTGTGTACAGCTGCCTGCAGCTAAACTCTCATGATGTATGTGCATGCTAGCATTTTCAGTTTTTGTATATTTATCATTTGATACTGTTGTGATGGAAGAGCTCTGCTTGCTGTGTGGACCTGGAGCCCTAAAGTTCTAATCCCATAACCCCACATGATCGAATGGCTCCCATTTTTATTTGAGGGGGGTGGCTTTTATTCTGTTTCTACTGGTAAGTAGAACCTGGTCTCCAGAGTGCCTTTTTTGTTCAGACAGCAGTGGTTCTTATTGTTATGGTAACATACTTTTATCTGACTGACTGTATGGTTAACTTGATTATTTACTGTTTATTTAAAACACATAGCAGGATGGCCAAGACAGTTTTTGTCCCATTTCCAGAAGTGTCTCTCAATGTTTATATATAAAAAAAAAAAAAAGCTGTCCATCCAGTCTCCTAGGAGTCTTCATGACAATGTACATTTATTATGTGATGCATGTATTAGTGTGCTTTCCAAATGCTCTGTGAAAGACCTTGAGTAATTATTTGTAGTATAAAAGCAGTATACTTTAGTCATATTCTTTTATGTTGTCTTGCGTACACTTCTACCATTTTTTTGTCATGACTAAAGCAAATGGCCTGTTGCTTGTATGCAGTCATCTGTTTTTAAAAGTCATTCACACCTGGTAGCCGTGGAATGTCATACTTTCTACAGCCTACACATTCTTACAATTCTGAGCATTTTCTGAAAAATCTAGTTTAAAAAGCTAATCAAAACTGATTTAAATGTCTTGGAAATAGTAAATGGTATTAAAAATGTGCAAGCCGGAATGTGCCCAACAAAAATAAGTCAGTGCATTAACAGTCTTTTAAAGCAATACCATAAAATATTGCAATGCAGAAAAAAGAACAGTAATTTTCTCTAAATATCAGCGAACAACTTCTGTTATCTTAGAATATGTCCAATCAAGACGTAATCTCAGCAACACTTTTGCTCAGCACACCTGAAGTTTTATGTGATGGCAAAAAAAATCCTTTTCAAGTGTTGGTTTATATAACACCATAAGGAGCTATGGATGTTGTAAGTGTATATGGAAAAGGAGCTATAGGTATGAATTAGCTGATATGCTTTTCTAACCAGCCGAGTATGATGCACTTCATTCAGTAGACCATCAGGATCAAATTATTTTATTATTGTATTTTATTTTTGTATGTTAACCGAGGTAGAACACTAATTCCAGTGGACCAGTTTCAGGTTTAGCAGGGGTTAAAGGCATATAATGCAAATAGAGTATGACATAACTTTAGTTTGTAACAAATGTATGATGATTGTAGATTAATGTAGTACGAGGAAGGTACAATTGTCATTAAATTTAGCATACAGTAGATGTTCGAATGATCAAAGTTGAATTAACCATAGATCTGATGTTGTCAATCTTCACATAATCCTTGACTGTCGAGCTTGGTTCCGAGCCTTGGAACCAACTCGGCCATTTTTCAGCTCACGCCTCCCAAACTCTCGAACTAGGCTCCACTCGTAATGCTCCTCACTAAATCACCTCAAATCTTGTTTGCCGCTTCATGGTGTTGGGCGCATCCTATCTATCTCTTGAGCTTTGTCATTATTATACAGTAAGTTGTTTTCTGTAGTTTCTATATGTTTTCTATTTATTTCTACTGGCTTCTCTCTCTTCCTTTGTTTGTGCACGTGTAAGTATGTCTCCCTTTACCTTTCCTTCTGCCATTAGGCAGTTTAACGTACCATCGTTGGTACTATATCTTTCTGCCTTCTGTACCTCAGGATAATCTTCATTACCATCGTTAGTAATTTTTTCTCTGTTTCCCGTCTCTTCAAAAACAGACTTTTCTCTCCATCTCTCTTTTTTCGTTTGTGTTTGTGTGTGCGCGCGTGTTTGTGTGTGCATGTGTTAGGCCTTTCTTTTGTTAGTATGGCTGATAAGTCAATTAAGGGCACCTCTGGCTAACAGGTGCTAAAAATGTGATAGGAAGATGCCCAACTCAGATGGGCATATTTTCTGTGTATATTGTTTAGGCGCTGTCCATCTCCAGGAGGACTGTGCAACTTGCCATGGTTTCTCCACCAGAACCTTGACTGAGTGGAGAAAGACTTATTTTAAATTGGCTATTAAAGGTTGATATTTTTGAAGAAGCCATTTCTTGTCCAAGAACTGAAGTCAGCTCTTCCTCCCTCCTCTTCGTCATCAAGAAAACAACCACATTCGTTTCAGAGAAGTTCCTCCGAACAACCTTCTAAATTGACAAAACCACCTACGGTGTCTACTGCATCTTCAGCACAGGTAGGCAAGGATGATTCGATGTCAAGTCAAACCCACTGGTACTGAAGCTGCTGATGTCTGCTTTGAGCTTTATCGGTACTGAAGCAGACTAGCCTTATTTCCTTACCAAGTACCTCCTAAACGCCATCAGTGGACCCTTTTGCTGACCGTCCACCCAGTCCTTTCCTGGGGCCGAGACCACCTAGGTCCCCTTCAGCTTCCTCTGTTTGGTCAGCTAAGAGTCTATCAGAGTTGGACACAATGAGACTGATCGACCAGCTCCTTAGGGAAGAGGGGATTGCCTCCATCATGTGTTCTCAGTCAACTTGGCTCTGGAACCAGTCTTTCCTTGGCACCCTCTCGGATTCCAGCTCAGACTCCAGCTGAGGGTTCAGAGCCCCTGGCACCGACTTGCCTGGCTATGACTGCCTTGGTGGCAGAGTTTCTTCTCAGGCACCGATGATTGCCTTGAGCTCTTCTGGTTTGTTGGAACTGGAGACCTCCCGGGGTCAAGGCTTTGTTGCTGGGTCCAAGGGGCAAGGTTCAACTTTGATCCTTTCGGAGCCTTCTATGCTTGTTGGTGCCTTGGCATTCATAAGCTTGACTGTGGCTTCTGCTTTGCAGGTGGCTTTCTCTGTGTGGGGTGGGACCACAATTCCGAAGGAGTCTGTTTTGGTTCCCGGCTCCCATCCCTCTACTGGGGGGCCTGCCTTTCGAATCATGGAAAAGGCTTTGTCCATTGTGGATTCTCAGTCCTTGCCATCCCTGTCGGGCCAAGTATCTTGTCCGTCCCTCGACCTGAGCTTCCTCCAGCCTCATCCCTGGGACGGAGGGCACAAAAGTCTCAGGAGCGATCCAACATGGTGATTTCTTTTTCGGAAACCTCTCTGGAGCATCTCACCAAAGAGGTACCTGCAAAGAAACATTGCAAGAGGAAGAACTTAGACTTCCCTGGAGGAGTCTTTCACAGAGGATACTGATTTCAGAAGGTTGTCCTAGATCACCCTCAATGATGTTCTTTTGGGGACAGCCTAGAAATCCTGAAGCAGAGGGGTGACTGGACTTCCTTCCAACCTTTCTCAAAGGAATCTGTATACCTAGAGGCTTTTCTTCCCCAGCCCTCAACATCTTGGATCTTTCCTCACACCGATGAGCTTATTAAATTGATCGTTCAGTGGGCCTGGAAAACTCCTGACTCTATCAAAGCGATTCCCAAAAGACCTGACCAGATTCTGTCTGCCCCCAAGGACAAGCAACATTCGGCCAAGGGTGTTCTGTAGACACCATGATGATAGCAGCAGCCACAAAAAAGGAATTTGCAGAAGAAAGTCCTACTATCCATCCTCCTAACAAGGAGTCTAGCACTATGGGTTGGTTTGGGAAGTGTGTATATGCTTCATCGGCCTTTGCTGTCAGATACATGAATTATATGGCACACTTCATTGGGTTACAGAGAGATTTGATCAAAGAGCTTTCAGACACTGTCACAGGAGCAGTAGCTGAAGGGGTCCGAGATAAGGTTACCTCTTAGCTTGCCACCCTTGAATTGATTTCCAATTCGTCCATGAAGCTAATTGCTCATGCAGCTGAAGGGATGACAAGAGCAGCAGGTTCAGATGTAGCCATCATGAGACACACCTCTGGATGCACTTGTCTGACTTTGCGGAGCCATTTAAATCTTCGTGCATCAACGCTTCATTTGACAGATTATCCCTGTTTGGGACTAAGGTTAAAGACACACTAGCCAGATATGAGAAGGATGGGAATATGCTTTCTGCTGTGGGTGTATGCTTCTCTTCTTCTCAAAGGCCCTGTTGTAGGAACCAGAGAAGTGGGATGCTATGGTGCAAAAAGACCCAAGGGCCTTTCCAGGACTCGCGTGGCAAGGACTTCTCCTGGGGCAGAAGGGGAAGTAATAATGGAAGATGCCACACTAGAGGCAGAGGTGGCCTGCAAAACCGGGGGTCCAGAGATTCCTTCTCAGGTAACTCCTACCAGCGCTCCTGAATGGAGGCCCAATTGCCTTCCTCTGGAGGCATTTGGGGGATGGTTATCCCTGCACCAACATGCCTGGCTACAAATGACAGCTGACAAATGGGTGCAAGGGATTATTTCCAGAGGATACATCATTCCCTTTTCTATGAAACCCAAAAGGCAAAGATTCCCAGACGTTCCACCCAGTCACAGGAAAGCAGCAGTCGTAGAAATTCAAAAAGTGCAAGACAAAAGTCCTCCAGTCAGTCCCACCAGACCAGAAAAGATCTGGAATCTACTTGAAGTTCTTTTTTAATGCCCAAAAAAACGGGACTGGAGACCCATTTTGGATCTCGGCCAGTTGAACAAATCAGTCCAACAAACCAAGTTCTGGATTGTCGTGGTACAGTCAATACTTTCATTCATGGAAAGTGATGACTGGATGTGCTCGATAAATCTTTAGGAAGCTCCAGAAAACGCCTGTGCTTCTGGCTGGGAAACAGTCACTAACAGTTCAGAGCACTGCCCTTTGGCCTCACCGCATCCCTCAGGGTGTTTACCAAGTGCGTGGCAGTGGTAGCAGCATATCTCGGACTGTCAGGATTCTGAGTATTTCCATATCTCAACGACTGACTACTTACTGCTACCACCAGGAATCAACTAGTAAAGGCAAGATATTACACCCTTCATCTTTGTACCACCTAAAGAATCACAATAAGTTATGAAACATCTCAGCTGGAACCCACACAACATGTGGAATTCATAGCCTAGCATGAACCTATGAACCTAACCTATCTGCCCGAGGGGGGTTTTTAAAAGCCCCAGCTCGCTTTTTTGTTTACACACCCTTTAGTATGGGGAACTATACCCATTATTTTGCTGTGCCTCTGTCGAGCAGTGACACTGAGGTAATCCCCTGGGTATATATGCGATCTCCATCCCATTTGTCAAGATTTCTCTTTGAACAAGGCCAGAAGTTTGCTCTGCCTCACATGTACGAGTTTTTTTCACAGCATAGATAGGAGTCTTTGTGATGATCCCTCCTCCAGCACCAGCCCCTATTAATAATTGTCAAGGTTTAAGTCTCCCCCTCTTGTGTGTTCTGATGGATCTAGATTTTTGAGGTGAAGCATATTCATCAAATCTGGGTTTGACATGGCCTTGTATGTTAGGCAAAAGGTCACCTCTGAGCATGAATAGAGCTGGAGTTCTTTCAGTCGGGCAGCATAGGACAGATTTTGAGACCCTTTATCCTTTTGGTGAGGAACTTTTGTGGCCTCTCCTGCTGCAAGTGTGTCGTCAGATACATTCGAATGGGGGCATTGTACTCATCATTGTCATTGGTGAGATGTGTAAAGAGGAGACTATGACCTCCTTGATCTATGAATGAGAATCTCCTAGATGATAGGTGGGCAATGTAGGAAGGCTCCTAACTACCTACTTACGAATGATGTGTGTTACAGACACACTACTATCAACCTGGGTCCCCCCGTCCCCTGATAACTCTTCTTCAGTGCTCAGTTGATTGCCACCTATTTGGGCTTAGGGTAACCTTTTTTTTCCCGGCGGGGTATGCTATGCATTTTTGGCATTTAACTTTAGGCGTGGCTTCTGCACCCAGTTCCCTCTGGCACCAGTTTCTGTGAGACCCTTCTGAAGGATATCTGTGTCAGATGTGTTTTCTACTATGGCTCAGTTTTTGCAGTCATGCAAAAACTTTGTCAGCCAACCTCCTGTGTTGTACTTGTACTTCGAAAAAGTAGATGCCAACAAGAGTGGGCCCAGAGCTGACCCTGTGGGACACCACTTTGGACAGGCTTGAGTCTGACTATGGCCAGCAACTCTGACCCTGTGGGTTCTGTTCTCAGCACTGCCAGTTTGCAACTCTCTCTGTGATGTGTATGGGACATTTAAGCTGATGAGAATTTTTCAATGGTGGGACCCGGGGTATTATTATATCCGCCTTAGTTAGCCAGATCGAGGTAGGCTGGTATGGACATCCTTCCTCATCAATGGCTTTGGTGACTGTTTTCAAAAAAGTTTCAACAAAAAAGGCATGATCTGCCTTTGACAAAGCCAAACTGGGTTGGATCCAAAGTCTGCAAATTCCTATGTCTTTATATATGAGGTCCATTATGATCCTCTCTCCATGGCGCAGATAAGAGGGGCAAGTCAAGCTATGGCCGGTAATTTCCAGGGTCGCCAGAGGTAAGACTTTGATTAAACAGCTGTCCTAGCTGTGGGTTTAATTCCTCATTGAGTTCATGGAGCACACAGCCGGGGACACCATCAGTCCCATGGATGCTGTTGTTTTTTTTTGGAGAGAGCAGTTCCTCTGGGGGCTGGGAGATGTTTGGGGCTGCAAGGTATAGATATCTCCTTTGGGGAGGGGAGAAGTTTGGACTGAACCTGTCAGCCAGCATGTTGGCATGTTCTGTGGTGGATCAGTAATCATCACATTTTGAACTAGAACTAGTTGGGAGTTTCCTCCCAGGTTTCTAACATAGCTAAAGAAGGCCTTATGATTGTCTTTTGAGTCTTTAGCTATTTTTCTCTCGAAATGTGCTTTGGATGATTTTATGAGAGCTCTTAGTTTTTACTTATAGTGATCAAGGGTGTCTTACCAGGATTTTGCTCTATCTTGTAGTAGCTTCCTCCTTTTTGTTGTAGTTTGTTTATGGCTGGGGTCCACCAGACGGTACAAAGAGTCTTTGTTTTGCTTGGGATTGCCTTATCCATGCAGTCCTGCAGGTGCTGGCTGGTAGAATTTGTGTGATTCAGCAGCTTGAGTACTGTTTTCCAGACCACACTAGTCTTTAAAAGTGTGAAGTCGGCTTTTGAGAAGTTCTTTACTGTGGTCTTTTTATTTCAGGTGGGGTGGGATGAGGACCTCCAGCTTAGATTAGTTTGTGGTCTGACTCACACTAGAGGGTACACCCTCCGTGTGTGTTGAATGCTCCCATGTTCGTGATGATGAGATCAAGTATGTTATCTCCTCTTGTGGGGATGGTGACTAGTTGTTCCATTGGCATTTGAGTTTATGAATTCCTGGAACTTTGAGCTAGGGTGTTTGTGAGTAGTTCCCAGTCTATATTAGGGTAATTGAAGTCACCTAGTATGATGGTGTTTGGTGATACATTTATCCCCTAGTGTTTTCAGGAAGGCCATGTGAGGTTCCTGAGTTTGTGAGGGTGGCCTGTAACATGCTACAATTTGCAGAGCAGTCTTGCCTATGGTTAATTGCACCTGGATGGTCTCCGATGCATCCACCAGTCTTGAGGTGTGGGTGTCCTTGATGATATATGGATACCCCTTTCTCTTTATGTCCCTGATTTTTTCGAAGAACGCGATGAGAGGTAGGAAATATGACAAGCTTGGGTGCTCTCAGACTTGGAGCCTCAGGTTTTTCAGTCACAGCACAGACATCGATGTTCTCTAGAGGTGTGGGCCTCGTTTTGAGATTTAGACTTCTGGCATTTGAGCAGCATTACCCAGTTTTTTTTTTTTTTTTTTTTTCTGTGGTGGTAGGTTTATTTGAGCAGCCCTGCCTGCCTTAAAAGGCACTATGGGGTGGCAAGAGCCTTTGCCAATATCCGGAATCCCAGGTGTGACAGGTGCAAGGCGTGGCTTGTCCAGCATGTCATCCCAGGCAGACAGACACTGGATCCTTTTTGACACCAGTGTTTAAGCCAATTGTTAAAGCTGATCATCTTATCTCTGTATTGTGGCATCATTCTTGGTGAAGGTAGGATACTGCTCAAGGTCAGGGTCATACCTGCCTGGGCTACATAATCAGAGAGCTCCTCAATGTCTCTTTTCATGTAGTCCAGGTCGTTTACACCAGCGTGGACAATGACCGAGTCATATTTGTACCTGCTGTTGAGAGACCTGAGTGCTTGTGTTATGTGGCGGATTCTAGCGCCCGACAGGCAGCTTACTGTGAATTCATTGAAGCTATACTAAACACAGTCACGTGATTTACATCACTACCATTAGAAAGGCTCCAAAGGATCAGATCACAAGTAAATCACATTATTCAAAACAGAAGTGTTCCAGCAAGACTCGTACTACAGGCTCTAGGGTCACAGTTTCCATGGCCAGATATCACATGCAGATTCTTCAGTGGCTTCTGGCCTCCCAATGGTCAATACTAAACTAACCGATGTCTCATCAAATTTTGATCACCAATCATTGCAAATAAGGCCTGTTTTGGTGGCTCCATTCCAATGAAATCTTGTTGGGCTTTCCCTTTCTCCTTCCTCAGCCTCAAGCCATAGTGACCACAGATCCTTCTCAGATAGGCAGTCCAAGGTGCTTGGTTCCTTATGGAGGCCAATTTGTGTATCAATGTTCTGGAGATAAAGGCAGTGCTCTTGGCGTTGCAAGCATTTCCCGATGCCTTACCCTTTGGAACAGTGGCAATACAGACCAACGGTATGTTGGTAGTCTGGTATGTCAACAAACAAGGGGGAACCAAGTCTTACCCGCTTTGTTGAGAAGCCTTCAGAGTATGGCAGTGGCAATTTCTTCCAAATGCTTTCCAATGGCGACGCATATTCCAGGGATCTCCAATGTGGTTGCAGACAAGTTGAGCAGAACAGTCCTAATACCTCACTAGTGGCCTCAATCCAGTGGTGGTGGTGGAAAAGATATTCCGCCATTGGGGTCATCCTTGCTGCGATCAGTTTGTGTCCCCTCTGATCAACAAGTGCAGCAGTTAGTATGCCCCAATCTCCCCTCTGGGGGAGCCACCCAGAGACGTTCTTCTCCACGATTGGCCTCCCAGTCTTCTGTATGCCTTTCCTCTGACTCCTCTAATACGTCAGTTTCTAAAGAAAGGCAAGCGGTCGAAGAACAAAATAATCATCATTGCTCTATTCTGGCCTTGACAGGTCTGGTTTCCCTTCCTTTGACCTCACCGGCTTCAGAAACCTTGGATTCTGGACCCAACTCCAGACCTGTTATACCATTCAGAGGGAATAATGGTTCATCCAAATCTCCACCACCTCAAGTTCACTGCGTGGCTTCTCCAGTTTCCATAATTGCCAGGCATTCCTCCCTCACTTCCCTAGTCCGACAGATCATTTTGGCACACCACAAACTTTCAGCTAGAAAGCTGTACCATAACAAATGGATAAAATTTGCTAGATGGTCACTTGACAGTAATATTGCCCCCTACGCAGCTCTTGTGGATAAAGGTTTAGATTTTCTAGCCTATCTTTTCACTCTGGCTCCTTAGTTTCTACCGTTCAAGTCCATCTCGCTGTGATATCTAGTTTCCATAGTAGGTTTGATGCATTGTCACTAATGTGTCTCAAACTTTGCAAAGTATTTTTGAAAGAAACCCTAATGTTAAGACCTCCATTTAAAGAGCCCATTGTTCCATGGGATTTACCTTTGGTGCTACTATCTTTCATTTCTTCCCCCTTTGAACCTTTGGCAACTTGTGATTTAAAGTTCTTGACCTGAAAAAAATTTGTTTTTTATAGCTATCACTTCAGCCAGAAGAGTATCCGAGATTCAAGCCTTGTCCTGGAAGCTCCCCTATTTAATATTTCATAAGGACAGGGTTGCCCTCAGAATGAAGCCATCCTTTTCACCCAAGGCTGTTTCAGGTTCAAATAACAGTCTAACAGTCCAACCTTACATCTACCAGTCTTTTCCCCTGATTTCTCCAGTAAAGGAGAGTACTATTTGCACTTGTAATCGCCTGTGTATATCTAATGTTTTTACCTACACGGAACAAAGGATGTTAGAAAATCTGACCAACTGTTTGTGGCCTTCTCCTTGCTTTCCTTAGGTAACCCAGTTTCTAAAGTTACTTTGGCAAAATGGTTAAGGGACTGTACTGTTTTTATCACGCAAAGAGATTTCACCCCCCCCCCCCATGTCCTGTGAAAGCTCATTCAACTAGAGCTGTAGAAGCTTCTGCAGCTTTTCATACTAGAGCTTCTTTAGATGTAATTTGTGCAACAGCTACATGAACATCGCCTCATACCTTCATTACAAACTGGACCAGGTCTCTAGGGGACGTGCATCATTCGGTTTGATGGTGCTCAGGAATATTCTTTCGTGAGACCTCCCAAGATTCAGGTAGCTAGGGATTCTGTCCCACAGTCAAGGATTATGTGAAGATTGATAATATCAGATAAAGAAGTTATGTCTTACCATAACGTTCCGTCTGTGTTGTCGATCTTCACTAGTCCTTGACATTCCCTCCTCCTTCCCCCTGCCGAAGACTATTAGTAGCACAGATGTTTTTTTTTTTATTTTATTTTTATTACTACTTGTCTGTTACTATTATAGGCAAACTTAATCTGAGGTGATTTAATGAGGAGCATTATGGGTAGAGCCTAGCTTGAGAGTTTTGGAGGCGTGAGCCGAAAAGGGGCTGGGTGGGTTTCAAGGGTCAGAACCGAGCCCCACAGTCAAGGATTAGTGAAGATCAATAACACAGATGGAACATTATGATAAGACATAACTTCCTTTTTTGTGGGATATATCCTCCCATGGCTATACGGTCTTAATTCCTTTCGGGCACCTCTTTACTGAGGACATGCATCAGGAACTGGAACTAGTGGAAATGAGAAAACCTGCTGGCCAGCTTCTGCTTCCTCATGCCCAAACTGTCAAGCGGCTTGAGCTGAGCTTATTAAAAGCCAGGTTTGGGCACCAAGCTCTTCAGAGCTTTCCTGTCAGCAGATAAAGGGAGGCTGAGCCCTGGAAGGGCAGTGCTAGGAATAAAAATAAATATATAGACATACCCTAGTGTAAGCAAAAAAACAAGAGGGATGGAGGGAGGGAGAGAGGGAACATCTAGTGCAGCAGTGATTATTCGAACATCTACCGTTGTGGTAAATTTACCTACACAACTGTACTATGCTCATCATGTTGATCACTGCCACAGTAGCCTTAGCTATATGGGTAGATTAAAAAGAGAGCATAGAAGCCCCTGCAGAATAGTCCTTGGAAAGCCTGATCTTGACCTAGAGAAAGAATGGAGCTTGTTGTCCTCTGTACATACTTTTACAAAGCATTATGTTGCTGCTTCTTAAAAAGCATTATGTTGCTGCTTCTAAAATATTTCTAGAAGCTGACCCTTTCCAAAAAGCTGTAGATGAAGCCAAGCCCTGTGCAGTTTGATCCTGCTGGAATAGTTCTGTTGTGGTGAGTATTACAAAAGGTAATAACCATAAACCATTTTGAAATGGTCTGATTTGACACAGGTTGTCCCCTCTTCTTATCTTCACAGTTAATGAACAATGAACCGAAGACCTGAAAGGTTCAATTTGGTCAAGATAGTACCCGAGTTATCTGTGGATATCCAAGGTATGAAATATCCTTTCTCTCTTATTTTTGGGTTCATGAAAGAAAATTGGGAGATGGTTAGTTTGGCTCTGGTACCATGTTAAGCATGAGAGAAGGATTAGTTCTCAAAGAAAACCTGTCCCTGTGGAAAATGAGGTAGGATTGACTCGCCCTAAGAACTTACAACTCAGATACCCTTCTTGTAGAGGTCAGAGCAATCTGTAAAACTGTTTTCCTTAAGTATCTCAGTCTGCCAGGTCAGCTGGTTCAAGTGGAGTAAGTGCTAGCTTCTCTAACAGGGCCCACCAGTTTTCTTGGATGTTCCTTATGCAAAACTTTAAAAAACATTTTGACATGAGAGTGCATTGAAAGGGGAGGATCCATGGGCAGACAAACCTTGATAGATGAGTAAGAAAGGCCATAGGATAGTGACTCACAAATATTGTAAAACCAGAGAACAGCTAGCCCTTAATGGGAGTTTATGTTGGCACCAACTAGAAAACATTTTCCATTTGCTAGTATGGGATTGTTTAGTAAGTGATGGCGAACCTTTTGGACTCAACGTGTCAAAAGTTCAGAAAATGCCATCTTGACTCTGCTGGTGTGTCGCCCCCTCCCCCCAAACAAAAGAGAAACAATTCTTTACATATTCATTTACTTAAAAAAAAATACAGCCCAATCATGTGGGCTGCTACGTAAAAGAAAATCACTGAGTTACAATAGAGAAAACAGTATGTGCACTGATAACTGGGCATAAAATAGTGCACCAAAAAATTACCCTGCTTTTAACAGTAATTTTAAATTGAACTGAAAAAATATGGAACACATTGCATTTGATATGGTTAACATCAGTTAATGACTTTTTTTCTTTTGTTGCTGATTTTTAATAGCCAAGTGCAGGGTCACATATTTCTTGTATTTTTGTTCATTGTTTCTTTGGTAATGAGGGTGTTGGTGAACACTGGTTTGTCACCCAAAACATCGTGACATGTCACCTTTGACACGAGTGTCATAGGTTCGGCATCACTGGTTTAGTAGCAGGTTTTCTTGCCTCCATTAGTACCCACTGCACATCCTCAGTAAAGAGGTGCCTAAAAGGAATTAAGACCCATCATCTAGGCAGTCAGATGAAGCTGATTGATGTCTGGGTGTATCAAATACCCCCTACTCTTGTGTGAGTAAATCCATTCTGTGAGGAGGCTTGGGATAATTGCCCTTGGTCATTCCCAAAAGAAGGGAGAACGACGGTTGCCTGGACTAGAAGGGAGTCACCACAATGATCTTGGGAGATTCCTTCTGAATCTTCAGAAGTATCCTGGATTTTAGTGGAAAAGGAGCTTTCCCATCCAAAAAAAAAAAAAAGAAAAGGCATCTGTCTTCCAGGTCTTGTTCCATGGAGTCCTGGAGCAGAATCTTGCCAGCTGATTTTTTTTGAGGAACTTCTCACAGATGGATCAAATCTTGGAAGACCCCTCCTGATCTAGTTTTCATTCGTGAGTGTCTAACCTGGTCTTGTCAATCTTGTCTGCTGCACAGTTTTGCTCTGATGGAATATAGGTGGCCTGTAGAGTGAAATTTTGCTATGAAGCTGTACCCAAGCTAATGTGGCTAGCCTGCAAAGGGGTGGAAGGTATGACCTTGCCTCCCCCCGATATTCTCTTTAACAACTTGAAGAGGTTTTGGACAACAAAGATGATGCAGAGAGTCGAGTGCCTTGATCAAGGCAAAAATCTTTTTTATATTTATGTGCTTGCATTTGTCCCATACACCCTGCACTTTTATCCCTATTGAAATTGCTTCCTAAGCAAAGTCCGAGGTGTCTGTGGTGACTGACTGCTTTGGAACAGGGAAGGAGAAGTGGAGACCTGCATTTAGGGACATCTGTTGTCTCCACCAAGTGATTTCTGTTCTGACATGCCATTGCTGGGGTATTTGAAAAGACAAAGGATGTTGGTGCTGAGACCAAAGAAACTTCAGATACCACTGTATCTTGCTCATATAGTCTTGCCAGGGAGATCATGAGAATTGTAGAAGCTATGACCCCCAAAATCCTGAGGTATTCCACTACAGTGACCGAAGTCTTAGTGGAAAACCTTAGAAATAGATGATTTTTTTCCCTGTGGAAGAAAACCTCTTTGAAATGCAGTGTCTAGTCGACATCCCAGAAAGACAATCCTGTGAGGAGACGAGAAAGACTACATATTAGTGGTGAATGTTACTTATAATGAAAAACAAACTGAACAAAAAAAAATAGCATTCTTCAAACAAAAATCAAGGTACATTAAATTTAATTAAAAAAACTGCACTCCTCACCCTGGAGAACTCCGACATATTTTCAGTCACAGAAACATAGTACAGAACCATAGAAAGCACCCCAGCTGTCAAAGGCTACAGTGCTTTTCATACATTTTGATCACCCTCAGCTTAGGATAAAACAAAGGAAAGAGGTGTCTTGGTCTTCATAAAAGACAAGTACACTGCTAGACTGGTCCAACAACATGACTCGCTTGAGCTTCTCCATGCCCAACTAACCATAGGTGAGACCCCCTATCATATCCCTTGCTAGCTACATATCCCCTAACATGAGTGTGGAAAACACACACCTGCTATGTAAACCTACTGAAATGTCTTAACATTCAGCTTAACACCATGCTTATGGGTGACTTCAACAGCCCCTCCATAAACTGGGAGAGTTAAACAACCCACAATTCAATTGCTCAGACGTTTTTGGACTTCTACACAAACACCCTAGAGCAACTAGTTAGCTCCACAAATAGAGGTTCAGATATCCTAGATGCAGTACTCGCAAACATATGAAATTCTGCTCCCTCCTGTGCATTAACTCCTCCCTGGTAAGATCTGACCACAAAGTGATCTCCTTTAGTATTAAAACCATCCTAGAACCTCCATCAAACTTCAAATCTGTTAAGAACTTTGTTAAGGCCAGTTACATCAAACTTATTATTAAGAGCTTATTAAACTTCCAAGCTCCTCCAAATCTGGATGACACCAAGGCCTACTCTAAGCTGTACACAAAAGCACTGTACAACCACATTCATAGCTACATAGAGGAAGCAGCACCTGTCTGAATCAAATCGATGATCACTGACAAAAATAAACCACCCTGGTGGACCCCTAGCATAAGTAGGCTATTTAGCAAAAGGAAAAAAGCTCTTTCCAAAGCAAAGAAAAAATAGATAAATCGGTGCAAAAAGACTCACACACCAGTCTAAACAAACAGTTTAGAGAGTTGGTTAAATCTCCCAAAGCAAACTATGAGGCAAAGACAGTCTGCCAGGTGAAGGATAATCATAAGGCTTTTTTTAATTACGTTCATAACTTCAGGGGAAATGCTTAGCAATGTGTTGAGTTAATCATGAATGGTAATACGTATACCCAGCCTAAAATTGTAACAAACCTGCTGGCCGACAAGTTCAATTCAGACCTCCCCCCAACCCCCATTATCTCCTACCACACCCAAAGAGATGCCCGTATCCATCCTCCTACCAGTCATTATGAGGGAACAGGTCTTTACTTCACTTGCTAAAGCCAAAAACACAGCCTCCATTGGTCCCAATAACATTCCAGGATGTTCTTAGATTCTGTTTTAAGCTATTTATCAGGGCCACTAAAAACCCTCTCTAATCACAGCACCCAGACGGGCTTTGTCCCAGAGTAATGGAGGAATGCAACAGTGGTCCCTCTGAACAAAGGGGGCCCATTAACTGACTTGAGGAAGTATAGACCGATAAGCTTGACCAGTCTTATCATGGACTTGATCAGTAATGACATAGGAACTCTCCAAAAACTGAACCAGACCCAATTTGGCTTTGTCAAAAGGAGGTCTTGCCTGCTGAATTTGATGGACTTCTTTAAGAAAGTCACTAGGGCCATAGATGAGATTAAAATGGTTTACACCACTTATCTAGACCTGACCAAAGCCTTCGATGCAATCCCCACTTGGGGGGGGGTCATAGATAAACTTGCGGAATTGGGTATAAATCCCTACATCAGATAGATAACCAACTGGCTCACTGACAGGACACATGTCTGGATAGGTGAAGCCACTTCCGATAAGAAACTTTTTACTAGCAGTGTCCCACAGGGCTTCATGTTGGGACTTCCCCTGTTTGGTGTATACTTCTCTGAAGTGAAGGACAGTGTTGGGAGCTTCTGGCTCACCAAGTTCACTGATGACTGTAAGCTGGGAGCAGTCACTGAATCCCCAAACAATGTTGACATCCTGCAAACAGGCCTCAAAATGGCAACTGATTGGAGCCAAAACCATGGTCTGTGACTGAATGCTAAAAAATTCATAGTCATACCCTTTGGTAAATCAGATATCCCTGCAAATTATAATATTGATAGCACACCCCTGAAAGTAGACTCTGTGGTGAGGGACCTAGGAACACAGATAGTGAACTTAAATGTTGACCACCAGGTAGCTACAGTAGTAAGGAAATCCTTTTTTTTGTGTGTGGCTCATAGTAAAGGCATGGCATCAAGATCAAAGCAAGTCATAGTGACAGTTGTACTTGGCCAACATCAGACCCATCACAGAGTACAGTGCTCCCTTCTGCATGTACTTAACTAGGCACTTACACCAATTGGAGCAGCCCCAGAGGTTTCTCACTAAAACAATACAATGCATAAGACACATGTCTTATGTAGACCAACTAAAAGCCCCATCCCTTTATTCTGTCTCCTATTGTTTATTGAGAGGGGACATATGCCTGACCTAAAGGCATTCTCTGATCCAGTCCTGATAAAATGTTACATATTCACAAGAAAAATTATACAAGGGTTATGTGTTCTATGGGCCTGAACCTTATTTGTGACTCTAACAGAACTTTCTGGAGAGACAGATTCATATCCCAAAGGCTACCTCATCTATGGAATAAACTTCTCATCTTTGTAAAAACAAAGCCCGCAACTCAATCTTTTCAAATAGAATTTGGATAAATGGATGGAGAACCATAAATTCATTCCCAGGGTACTGCCCATGCTACTTAAGGACAGAGGCAGTCTATAAAATGACTCCGGGCTCCACCACCCAAAAACTCACTACCCTGGACTACTCCATCTTGTATCTGAGAAATTAAGATATAATATTGTCGTATCCTGGGTATTATTGACTAGACCTGTAAAGGCTTTTGGGCCATTAAACTAGTAATCACATATGAACCTCTAAAGTCAAATCAAAACAGTGCAACCTGTATCAACACAGCTTGTATCCAGTGATTTCCTTTTGAGTGTGGAATCGTAGTATGTAATGAAGCTGGATCAGACATTACTAAAAAGAATTTGTTGCAGTCATTAAAATGATGATGAAGATTTGTGATAAAATCATTTTATAAAGTATTGTAACAAACGTAAAACTGCTTTGAACTTAACGTTTCACAGAAATAGAAAGCAGTTCTGTTTTTTCAACCACTGGAGGCAACCATGAGCCTTGGAGGATTAAAGGTTCTTTATGAACTTTAGGATTGTGCTGTATGATGCACATACTGGGTTTCTCAACCTCAAAGTAATGGGTCACTTTGCCATCCAAGGTTATTGTTTTATAGTCCTTGTTAACCAAAATTGTGTCTACTTTGGTTTAAAAAATTACTGTATAGTTAACAAATTTTCCATTGTTTTATCCTTTTGAAATGTTCTCCACGATAAGCCATAACTACCTTTACTTGCCTTCATAATATTTTTTCCATTCAAGTAAGGCTTCCGTGGTTTGGTTATATTGAAATATGTTTAGGTGGTAGTTTTGACAACAAAGCCCTCATCTGCTTTTAACAGACATTTTCAAGTGTGGAGAAATATAACTAGATAATCAAACAAGCTAATTTGGACGTCAGTTATTTAGTGATATTCTCTAAAGTCTCAGTAATAGAAAACTACTCGCCTTTAATACAAAGTAGATGCTCTTGTAGTTTGCTTGTGTATTCTTTCAAAGCTGAAATTGCTTCAACAATATTACTGCATCTGATATTGTTAATCCTCGTTCATTCCTTAAGTATGGGTATCGGTTCCGACCTCGGAACCGAGCCTGCCATCTTCCAAGCTTGCGCCAGCTACAAACTCTCTCGGGCTAAAACACTTACCCAGAATTCCCCTCTCCCTGTTACCCCAGATTTCATTTGCTGCATCACCATTCAGTCGTGTCAAGCTACTTCTCTTGAGCCAAGTACAATATTTGCTGTCGTTCTAGTCTAAAATAACTTTTTCTCTCAGAAAAGTTTCTAAATTGTTTTCTCTTACCTTATGGCATTTTGCAACTATCTCTTCTTAAATTTTTCATTCTTTTTACCGCAAGGTATTCTCTTCTATACCATCGTTGGTAGACCCCTTTTTCTTCATTACCTTTGGGTATTTCTTGTACCATTGCTAGTATTCTTTGTTTTTATTCTTTCCGTCATGGATAAAAAAGGTAGTCCAGAATTTGAGATGTTCAGATTGTGGACATAAATTACCTACTTCAGATGCACATTCCCTGTGTGTCTGTTGATGTTCTTCATTCCACATTGCTGCAGTCCTAACCATTGGGTAGTCCGCCACCCAGTCGGCCCTCACATTGCTTGGAGCTCATCTAAATGGAAAGTGGATACAAGACAAGGGCTGCCTGCCTTTCAGCGCTACATATCAACATAAAAGGAGAGATGTTAGCAGTCAGTTTGCATTAATGGCTTTCTTTCAAGGACTTCTTTTCCAGGGCAGGTGTTGATTCTAACAGACACAACTGTCATGTGGTGGTACATCAACAAACAAGGAGACATCATTCTATCCTATCCTCAGCAAAGCAATGATGATATGGGAAAACTGCGCCAACTTGCAACTAACTCTCCAAGGTTTCTTTCTGGCCGAGCACAGAACTCCTTAGCAGATGTGTTAAGCAAGATGGATGACTACCCCAACTACCCCAACTGGTTAGGGTGGATCCTCCAACATCTACATTTATGGTAGGTACAAAACTGTACTTTTGGGTGTGCCTCATTTATCAGTTGATCCGCCCTGTGGAATTTGTAAGAACTTCTCTATCAGGACGTTGATTGAGAGGAAAAATAAATGGTTACTGAAGGGACTACTCAAATCTCCTTTTTCAGAGGCTATTTCTGAGTCGGAGGCTTCAACCCCTCCTAGATCCCGTAAGAAAAAGACTGATTATCTTTCGAAGGCCAAATCTCTTCCTTCGTCCTGGCTGGGGACTCCCATCAACTGAGACCCAAGAAGGCTAAGCTTTCTACTTCGGATCTGACTCTCTTGGCTCCAGCGCTTTCGGTGCCTAGACCCTCGGCACCAAGGCCATCAGCGCCATCTGTGACTTCGGCACTGACTAGCGTGCCCTTTACCATATCGGTACCGAGGGGCTCCTCGGTTCAGACCTTTCTACTGGCACCGTCTATCCTGTCGGCACAGACTGTAACCACATTGGCTCAGATACCTTACCTGGAATCGACAACTCCGTTACTGACACAGATTTTTTTCGGTCCCAGCCTCGGCACCGACAGCCACTTCAGCACCGACTTTACTGTTGGTGCAGACCATGACTTCGGCACCAATGATTTCCTCTGTGCAGACACCAGTAGTACAGTCTCTTACGGCACCGTTGTTTTCAATGCAGACTGCTGATGTGGGCACCGAGCTTGTCCCATCTGTGGCTAGACCTGACTCCCCCCTCAGCTGTGTCCGTGAAATCCACTAGAAGCCTCTCTGAACATGACATGTTGCGTCTTGTGGATCAAGTGATTTTAGCCAGAGGTATCCCACCTCCCAGGACCTATCCTTTCTTGGGAGGTGATCACCCTTTGCCAAAGACGCCTACTTATTCTCCTTCTCCATTGCCTTTAAAGCCCCTTGATATAGCATAGTCTTCCCCCTCTACGGTTCCCTTTATGGGCCTCACTAAGGAACTGCAGTTGCCTTTGTGGCAGGAGAGTTTTGTGGCAGGAGAGTTTTGCTACGACCGAGGATGTCAGCTGTGGTGTACGTAATTTGGTGTTTCACAGCCATCCAGGGACTTCAAGTCAGCAGGCTGAGCCACTTAGGAGAGGGGTGACTCCTGTCCAGGACACTCTTCCCCTCTTCAGGTGGACCGACCTTCCAACTAATCGCGAAGGCTTTGGCGTCTGCTGGCGATACTGTGCTGTCAGTCTCCCTGCCCTCCTCTGGACCGCTATGTACACAAGTTGCTCTTGGCGGACACCGGGCGCAAGGGCCTCAGGATGTACTCCCACAGGAAACCCCTTTTGCGTTGGCTTCCCCAACTTCTCCCTCTGAGGAGGTTCATCGCAAAAGTTCATGCAAGAGGAAGCACATGGACTCCACAGAGGAGTCCCTTACTGAAGGCACAGACTTTGATGATGGGGAAGGATCCCCTCGCTTTACCCTCTGAGGTATCCTTTGGTGATATCCACGAAATCCTTAAACAGAGAGGTGATTGGCAGCCCTCTAACTCGACATCTGAAGAGTCTGTGTTCCTGCAGGCCTTTCGCGCCCGGCCCCCTATCTCCTGGGTTACTTCACCTGCCGACGATCTGGTCTGGCTCATCGTGCAGCGTGCGTGGAAGGCTCCTGACACCATTGATGCTATTCCCCGGAGGCCAGATACATTTTTTCACCTCCTGCTACTGACCTCCATTGGTTCAAAGGTCTTCCTGTAGATGCTCTGGTGGTGGCGGCTGCAACCAATAAGGACCTGGCGGAAGAAGAAAGCCAGACTGTCCATCCACCCAACAAAGAGTCACGGGCTCTGGACAGAATAGGGAAGCATACTTTTGCATTAGCAACCTTTGCAATCAGGTCCCTGAATTATATGGCACACTTCACCAGGCTTCAAAGGGACCTAGTATCTGAGCTCTCTGAAACTTTGGCTGGCGCCATGTCTGATGAGGTTCGTGACAAAGTCGCCCCTCAGCTGGCTACTTGAATCGATATCAAACTCCTCCATGCGCCTGGTATCTCACACATCAGAAGGAGCAGCTAGAGCGGAGAGTTCAGGCGTTGTTTTGAGATGGCACGCCTGGATGCGCTTATGTAATTTCATGAAACCCTTCAAGGCTTCCTTTCTCAATGCTCCCATTGAAGCCTCTTCATTGTTTGGACCCAAAGTTAAAAGCACACTGGCCAGATGTGAACAGGACGGTAAGACCCTTTCTGCCATAGGTGTCAGTTATTCTTCCCCTCAACGTGCTTTCTCCAGAAACCAGAAGAGTGGGAAGATATGGTACAAAAAGTCTTGGGGTCCTTTCCGTGACACACAGGCCGAGTTCTCCCCTAGAGGCAGAGGGGGAAACTCACAGGGGAAGACTCCCTTTTCGGGGCAGAGGGGGTCTGCGTAACCAGGGTTCCAGGAACTCTCTTTTCCTGGTCAATCCTATCCGCGCTCCTGAAGAGCGGCCCAACTCCTTTCCTCTGGAGGTGGTTGGGGGTCATTTCTCCATGTACCCTTCTGCCTGGCTAACCATCACCTCTGACTCTTGGGTACAAAGGATAATAACCAGAGATTACCATATTCCCTTCGATCTTTGTCCTGCCCTCCCAACAAACTTACCTGATTGTTCCACCCAGTCAAAGGGAAGAAGCAGCACTAGAGATAGCAAAGCTGCTAACAAAAAGAGTCATCCAAATAGTCCCTCCAGACCAGATAGGATCCGAATTCTAGTCAAGACTATTTTTGTTGCTAAAGAAAACCAGGGACTGGACACCAATTTTGGATCTCCGTGTATTGAACAAGTTTGTAAGTGTACAAAAATTCAGGATGGTCACAATACAGTCTATCCTCCTGCTTTTGGAAAAAGATGATTGGATGTGCTGGATAGATCTTCAAGATGTGTACTACCACATAAAAGTGGACAGGCCATCAAGAAGATTTCTGCTTCTGTGCGGGAGCCAGTCACTACCAGTTGAGTACTGCCCTTCGGACTCTCTACAGTCCCCAGAGTGCTCACAAGTGCATAGCAGTCGTCACAACCCACTTGTGACTACAAGGATTCCAGGTGTTTCCATACCTAGACAACTGGCTCATCTCCGCCCCCACCAGACATCTATTGGAAGAAGCCCTGGCTTACTTTCTCCTCGTTTCAAAAAGGCTAGGTATAACCATAAACTGGCAAAAATCCAATCTCACCCCATCTCAGTCCACATAATTCATAGGGGTCATATTGGATACAAAGAATTGCAGAGCATCCATTCCAGAGTACAGAAGTCTAAGGATAAAGCAACAACTGATCCCAATCCTTTCAAGGGAGAAATCCACAGCTCACTCTGTCCTTGTTGGGTTCCATGGCAGCCTCCATCACCATTGTCCCCCTGGCCAGGTTTCACATGAGGCTTCTACAATGGCTACTGCTCACCCAATGATATCTTTTTCAGCATCCTCTTTCAGCCAGGATTCGAGTAACTCACAGGTGCAAACAGGATTTAAATTGGTGGATGACCACACAGCCCATTACAGTGGTTTCGCCCCTTCTCCCCACAGCAGCCCAAGGCTACAATGACCACGGACGCCTCCCTGATGGGTTGGGGGGTGGGCTATGTCAGGGTCGGACAGTCCAAGGCACTTGGTCCGAATTGGAGGCCCAACTGCATATAAATGTTCTAGAGCTGAGGGCGGTGCTTCTGGCGTTGCAAGCATTCCATCCCCTGCTGCCATCTGGGACTATTGCGATACAATCCGACAACATGGCGGTGGTCTGGTACATCAACAAACAGGGCGGAACCAAATCTTACCCCCTTTGTCAAGAGGCCATGAGGATATGGCAATGGGCGATGGCTACCAACCGTTTTCTTCTAGCAACGCACATTCCCGGGAGTTCCAGCGTGATAGCAGACAGACTCAGCAGGTGCATTCTATATCCTCACGAGTGGCCCCTGAATCTCTTGATAGCAGCGGAGATCTTCCACCACTGGGGCCGTCCTTGTTGCAACCTCTTTGCAACCCCGACCAACTACAAATGCAGCAACTATTTTGCCCTGATTTCCCCCTCTGGAACAGTCACCCAGGGAAGCTCTAGTCCATGATTGGCCCTTAGGTCTTCTTTATGCTTTTCCACCTCTTCCCCTCATTCCCCAGTTTCTGAAGAAAGCCTGTAGGTTGAAGAGCAAGGTGATCCTCATAGCATCATATTGGCCTCTTCAGATTTGGTTCCCCTTCCTTTGGCCTCACCTGCTAGATCAACCATGGATCCTCCATTTAACCCCGGGGTTGATCTCCCATCCGCAGAATCTGATTCATCCCAACTTGGGCAGCCTGAAGCTTACAGCTTGGCTCCTCCAGTTCCCTTGATTGCCAGGCGGAATGATCTTTCTTTACTAGTACGGGACATTCTTATTGCATCTCATAAGTCTTCCACTAGAATTGCTTTTCTTTCAGCCAACAGGTAAATCTTTTCCACTTGCTTAGATAGGCAAGTAGATCCTTTTTCAGCACCAGTGTCGATAGTACTAGAGTATCTAGCCGATCTATTCCAGTCGGGACTGTTGGCCTCTACTATTAGAGTTCATTTGGCTGCAATATCTAATTTCCATGAGTGTGTCCAAGACTCCTCTCTTATGTCACACAAATTATGCAAGACCTTCATAAAAGGTGTGAATCATCTGAAGCCCTCTTTTAGAGAACCTATTCAACCATGGAACCTGTCATTAGTTCTATAAGCTCTGACACTGCTACCTTTTGAAATAGCTTCTTCATGCGACCTCAAATATTTGTCATGGAAATTAGTTCTATAAGCTCTGACACTGCTACCTTTCGAAATAGCTTCTTCATGCGACCTCAAATATTTGTCATGGAAAACCTTGGTTTTGGTCGCCACTACTTCTGCCAGACGTACCTCTGAGCTACAAGCCTTATGCATCAAGAGTCCATACTTGATTTTTCACAGAGATAGTGTCTTTGAGAACTAATCCTTCCTTTCTGCCAAAAGTGATCTCCGAAATGTCCATTAATCAAACCATTGAATTGCCAGTTTTCTTCCCCAGTCATTCAAACAGAGGAGAGTATTGCCTACATACCCTAGATATTCACAGGCAAATTTGCTTCTACTTGAATAGGACTAAGGCCTCTCATAAATCAGACCAGTTATTTTTGGCCTATTCTGGACCTAGATTAGGATGTGCTGTTGCTAAGGTCACATTGGCTAGATGGTTGAAAGACTTTGTGACCTTCATTTATACACAACATAATATTCCTTTGCTGACTACCATCAAAGCTCATTCGACAAGGTCGGTGGCAACTTCTTCTGCCTTCGATGCCAGAGCTTCTTTACATGACATTTGTGCAGCTGCAACCTGGGCTACGCCTCATACCTTCATCAATCATTACAAATTGGATTTGGCCTCCAGGGGAAGAGCATCTTGTGGTTCTATGGTGCTCAGGAATGTCCTTCCATGAGAGCCTCCCAGGAATAGAGGTAGCTGGGGCTTTGTCCCATACGTAAGGAATGAACGAGGACTAACAGTATCAGATAAAGAAGTTATGTCTTATAACGTTCCATCTGTATTGTTGATCCTCGTTCAGTCATCACGACCCTCCCTCCTTCCCCCTCCTGTGGCTTCTAGTGGATCTCACCATCCGGTTCCTTTAGGTCATTTGACCAGAGGTACCCTCTACCTTCTTTTGACTTGTAAACTCAATCTGAGGTAACAAGGAGAGGGGAATTCTGGGTAAGAGTTTTAGCTCGAGAGTTTGTAGCTTGCGCAAGCTTGGAAGATGGCCGGCTCAGTTCCGAGGTCAGAACCGATACCCATACATAATGACTGAATGAGGATCAACAATACAGATGGAACGTTATGGTAAGACATAACTTCTTTTTTTTGTCACGTGCAAAAGAAAACCCCTTTGTTAAATGAATTTTAAATATTAGTTTTTACGAATGTTTTGAATGGAATTATTAAGCAGTATAATGGAATTATTAAGCAGTATAATGTTCAAAAGCAGAATCAACGTGCAGTAGTATTACTTTCTCTGTTATTGGTACTGTGCGCTGCCTGAGTTGTTTATTTGATGATATGGATTACAGTATTTCTTGCTCTTCTGTCTATATTATGTCTTGGACTGAAAATGAACTTTCATCTGATTTACTGTCTGCATTTTCTGATTTTGTTGTAAAAGGCAGAGCAGCATGACTTTCTTGGTGGTAATTAAATCACTGATTTGTTACAAAACTAATAGCTGCAAGAACAACATTGACTGGAACAGCTTGCCTTGGTCATTGGTTACTTCTTCACTCTCTCTCCAGAGAAAGCCGTCTTTAAAATCATTTAGGTGTCTGTTAAACTTTTTTTGTGCTTACATTGTTTTAAAATTAGATCTCGTTTATCAGTTGTAATTTACTTCAGACTTAAAGTGTAGTTTGCTGATGGTACTGAAACCTTCAGCTGTTTAATTGCTCAGTATGTGTTTTAGTTTGTCCCAGTTCAAATCATTATACTTTAATAAGTAACTTCATGCAGTGAAGCCGTTCTTTGTATTCGTTTGCTCTCACTTGCACAGTTATTCTATGTTGTCTTCCTTTTCTGTCGCCATTTTATTTACTTTCAAACCTCTGGGAAACTGCTCAGCTATAATACGTAAAACATTCATCTCGATGCAAGTGTCTCATTTTAACTTTGTCGAATTTGTGTAAAAATAAAAGTTCAGTATCACCTGGAACTAGAAGTCTTCTCTCTGCTGTCTACATTGAAAAACTCCACTGGCAGTTTTTAGTTGCACTGAAAACAACTCTCCATTATTATGCCAAGCCAAAAAGTATATTGTAAGTAGAGGGCTTGGCAAGTAAATCTTCAGCAAGTAAATCTTGAGCCAAAATTTCCATTATGCACTGTGTGATCCACCTCATTGAAAGTGCACATGCTAACACTATAGATGAAATGTGGAACACTAGTAGTGATTAAAAAAAATGAAGTGATAGGCTTAGTAGAAGGGACAAATGTTAATAACAGAATGTAAACCAAAAACACAACCAAATGCCATCTTCGCCGAAGAAGCTCTGTTTTATTACTGAGAACTCATGGTTCCATCTGAATGCGAAATGACATTTTCTGACTCAAATTCAGACTCAAATTCAGAACCTATCTATGAAGCAACAGATGTCATCAATAAAGTGAAAATATGCTTTCAAATACTTTTTATTATTTTGTACACCCAAAATCCTCCCAGTGACTCATTACAGTGTTAACAAAGCTAGGGGACAAGAGTTTTGCTTACTAGTAAAACAATGTTTTTGCTGTGACAAAGGTGTTTTGTGGGACTGTTTTTTGACTCGTATTAAAGTTCTTGCCATTTGACCTTTCCACTAAGACTATTGATTACTTTGTTTTTTAGGTGCTGAGCCTCAAAAATCATCCAAGAGGGCCCTACCAGACTAGAAATCTCAAGTTATTACTCCAGGTTCAGACAAGTGACCTGGGGGAAGGACATGATTTGAGTGGTCTAAATTAATTTATCCACAAAAAAACTTTCAGATTATCACAGTGCATTTCATCCTTCTCTGTCTGTTTAAAAGTGGTCTTCTTGGACCTCCAAAACGCCTGTTTACACATGCAGGTTGTCAAGGAGTCCAGGAGGTTTCTGTGGATCCACGTAAAAAAACAAACAAAAAAACAGCCATGATCAATTTCAGATTTTTCTGTTTAGTATCGCCTCCGTCAATGTGGTGTTCACCAGAAGTTACATCCATAGCTGCAGCAATCCAAAGGCTGTAAGGGGTAATGTATCCTTACATGGACAACTGGCTCTTAGGCAGTTCAGTGGACAGGTTATTCTCTGCCTGGAAGTCTCTTCTGAGTTAGTGTTAGGGTATTTGCTATATTTAACATAATTCCTGATTGGAGTCCCGTTTAAAAGCTAACACTCTGGGGATGTGCTGTGGACACCCTGTGTTGCAAAGACAGTCGTCTTCTGGACAGGATCCTTAATTTGTAGAATTCAGTATGTCAGGCACTCACAGTGGCTTTATGCCTAAAAGCACTTGACCTAGTGGCTGCAACTGTATACACTGTTCTCCGATGTTCTACTGTGGACTTTTGAAAAGTTCAGTGGTGCCAGTTAGATGCAGTGACATGGTGGTTTCACACTCCCAACAGTTCACCACATATCCCTCTCCTGTAATGGCCATCACCAAGGATGCTGCTACCCTATGGTGAAGTGGGAGGCCATTGCTAAGTTCAGACTGTCTGTAGTATGTGATCACAGATCCAGGTTAATCTACATATCAGTGTTCTGGACATGAAACTATCTTTATAGCCCAAAGGTGCTATAGCCTTTCACTGCAAGAACATGGCAGTGGTTTGGTGTATTTGCATATTTAATGCATATATAATATTATAAGCAGGGTGGAACTCACTTTTACTCCCTCTGTTGAGAAGTGACGATTGCATGGAAGTGGGCTCTCTGAACAGGCTGTTTTTGACCTCTAGATACTTTCCTTGAGAAGTCCGTTCTGTAGTGGATGGGCTCAGTTGCTCTTTACTGTTGCCTTATGAGTGTTTCATCATTAGTGTGGAGGAAGCCTTGCTGCACCCTCCCTGACCAACAGGAAGTGCACAAACGCATTTTCCATCCGCCAAAGATGCTTTACTCCAGAAATGACCCTCAGGACTTTCTTATGGTTTCCTCCAAATTCCCCTTCTTCTCGAATTAATATTGAGGGTGGGACAGTACAAGTCCAGTGTCATTTTTTAAGCTCAATTCTGACCTCAAAATATAGTTTCCTCCACTTGGGTTTCATCTTTTGTAAGAGTCTGTGTGGCCAGAGACTTTTCATACCTTGGCAAAGTAGTCCATATTCTTGCATCTGCCAAGAGTTTAATACAAGACAATATTAAACTGGAAAGGGGAGGTAAGTAAGTAGTAATAAATATGCCACCACGCATATGAGGCAGGAGAGGAATAACTGTAAATATTTCATTCTACTACTCATATCTCACTTTTTTCTCTGCTTAACTCCACACGTTACACCACACAGATCACAAACACTTCCTTGCTGATTACAAAGCCGCAGCAAGGCAAGTTATTGAGGAATAGACCGCCGAATGTTCATGGCCAGTAGTCGTCAAAACCCAAGCTGATTGCTTGCTGCAAGTAGTGAGTAAGGGGCATTGGATTGCTCTACTACTGTTGCCTTCCCCCTTAGACTCCTGGGACAAGGGAGTTAAACATGATGCCACTTCACACACACAGCAAATCGATCGAAGCAGTTTAGTTCCACGCAGTTCAAGCAGTAACCAAAAGTTGAGTGAAATGCTCAGTTTGATCAGTGAACCACTCTACCATCCTGCCATCTGAACAAATACAACCACCATAAGCACAAACTAATTCCAACCAAAAAAACAGCCCCAGAATAAGCTGTTAAGAAAAACACATAATCTTTTAGAAAAGCATCCCATCAGTTAAGTTTCAAAGCATCAGTTACTGCAAGTTTCTCATCAAAAAAGAAATATATAGCCAAGCATAGTCATGAATATTGTGTACCAAATCTCAAATCTGTTCCTCACAGTGAAAACATTCTGATTCATTCCTCACAAAGAGACTTTCCTTTCTTCCCACGCAGCGAGAGCATGCATGACAATAAAACAGAAGCTGTATTTAATGCATATTTTACCATCCTGAAGGTAATTTTTTATTTTTTTGTGAGTGATGGTAAACAATAACACCTTTTTCTGTTTTGCACTCACTGAGTCTCCAGTATGTTTAATTTGCAACCAATTTAAAATCTGCTGCTTATAAATGTACCAGAAAAACATACAAGATTATGTGGACGTGGTTTTCATTATGGGCTACTTTCAAGGACTGGCCCTTGTACAACTCCATTTCCTGAAGGTCTTGAATGTCTTTTACAGATCTTTGACTTTTATCATTAGTGTCTTTGAGAGTATGCAAGATGTTTTTAGGAAATGCTTTCCTTACCGGACCTTCTTTTAAAAATTCTTTCCATTCTTGGGATTTGTATTTTGTTTTATTTTGTAGATGTTCCGTCTCCCTACTTTTGATCCAGCTGCTTCTGGAGAGTTATTTTTTTTCATGGAAAACACTTATTTTTTGACATTGCTTCAGCTAGAAAAGTTTCTGAATTACAAGCTTCATGTCAGTCCTCTAAATAAACAGACAAGGCCTGATTTTTTTGTAAGGATAGAGTCCTTGCTTATCTCCTTTGTGTTTTTGTGCCTAAGATAGCCACTGAATCAGATGTCTGTCAAGTCTATTAATCTGCATGTATTCTTTCCTAACTGTACTAACAGTGGTAAATATGTGTGCCCTTGATTATCTGACTGGGTTCTACTAAAATATGCAAAATTGCTTTGCACAGATAGCTGACTGATTTGTATTACATTCTCCTGCAAAAAGTACAATAAGTCTTTGCCTTCTGTGTGTTGTAATGCTCATTCACCCAAGGAAGTGGCTACCTTCTGGTCATTTTTTCATAAAACCGCTGCGTGAGCTTCACTGAATACTGTCAGAAGACACTACAAGCAGGGTATGTTTCTAGGTCATCTTTCGGGGCTACTGTTATTAGATGCATGTTGCACTGAAGGTGACTATCAAGGCGGATAAGCTGGGGACTCTGACCTTCTCTATGCAAGGATAGATTTCCTCATGCGAGACACTAAAGTTATGTACTTGCCATAAAGTTTTAGATCTGGATGAACAGGTCCCGCCTCATCAACACACCCACTCTCTTCCCCCTGCTGCTTGTTAATGTATTATAGAGCTCCTTTAGTTTTTATTCTTACATATTTTGCTTTACTGTAGCTTGATATAGCAGTGAACTGGAGAGTAAGCTGTTTTGCAAACCTGTATTTGTAAAAGGAGAAGGGCTTCTAGCTTGGGAAAGTTTTAGATGGCAAGCTGCCCAACAACATTAACACTGTTGAAGATTGTGCAGTTGTTCAGCAAAAGTCCATGTTATGATGAATGCAAAATTTTGATTTCCTTTAGAGTATGATGGTATGTCCTAATGGCAACATGCCAGTATGAGGGTAAGATATAATATAGCCAATGAGAGCACATGCCATGTTTTATGTCCTCTATTTTTTCTACTTTGCCTTACTGCCTCTGTTCCTCTAAAATATCCAAAGTAATAAGCTTCTACCATGACCAATTTACTTTTCTTTACATGCAGTCAAGTCTGCCTGTCATAGGTTCTCGCACAGCCTGTACTTTTGGTAAGTGAAATTCCCAGTCCTGTGAACATGTCATCCAGGTATGCAGTAGCATATCATCTGGGGGATATTATCTGAAAGGTGGTTGGGTTTCTATGTAAGCCAAATGATAACATTATAAATTGTCTGTTTATTTAATTACTCAAATATTTTTTTTCCTTTTGCACAGGAGTAAATGATACCTGCCAATACCCTTTTAAGTCTGGTTTTGTTAAGTAAAGATGGGTGAAGAATTTCTTGCACTAGCTACTTACACCAGAAAGGTTGTTAGTTTTGAGACTGCCCTTTGACTTGTCTCATGAAGGAAAGCCCTTGTTAAGGTACAGTGGTTTCTAGGAGCAGACAATACATTTAGCAAACTATCAAAGGTTCCTATGTGCTAAACCTGTTTGGAGACTCCTGAGTTTACTAA